>NW_028320146.1:0-107852 GCF_062004578.1 Staurois parvus
TACATTGTAACATGACAACACGGGGGGGGGATACATTGTAACATGACAACACGGGGGGGGGGATACATTGTAACATGACAACATGGGGGGGGTACATTGTAACATGACAACGGGGGGGGGGGATACATTGTAACATGACCAAATGGGGGGCATTTCGGGGGGGGGAATACATTGTAACATGACAACATGGGGGGGGGATACATTGTAACATGACCAAATGGGGGGCATTTCGGGGGGGGGAATACATTGTAACATGACAACATGGGGGTGACATGACATTTCATGTTGTGTGAAAAATTTTCCAAGGCACTGTACTGGCCTCTGTCTGGGGAAGTAGAGAGGTGACCCCAGCTCCCAGGGACCCCCCCCCCTATAATCCAGGCTCCCCGGGACACCCCCCTATAATCCCGGCTCCCAGGAACACCCCCCACCCCCCTATAATCCCGGGACACCCCTCCTATAATCCCGGCTCCCAGGAACACCCCCCACCCCCCTATAATCCCAGCTCCCCGGGACACCCCCCCCCATAATCCCGGCTCCCAGGAACACCCCCCACCCCCCTATAATCCTGGCTCCCAGGGACTCCCCCCACCCCCCTATAATCCCAGCTCCCAGGGACTCCCCCCACCCCCCTATAATCCCGGCTCCCAGGAACACCCCCCACCCCCCTATAATCCCGGGACACCCCCCCTATAATCACGGCTCCCAGGAACACCCCCCACCCCCCTATAATCCCAGCTCCCCGGGACACCCCCCCCCATAATCCCGGCTCCCAGGAACACCCCCCACCCCCCTATAATCCCGGCTCCCAGGGACTCCCCCCCACCCCCCTATAATCCCGGCTCCCCAGGGACTCCCCCCCACCCCCCTATAATCCCGGCTCCCAGGGACTCCCCCCACCCCCCTATAATCCCGGCTCTCTTGTCCCCCCAGCAAGAATTGAAGGACAGTCAGATGAAGCAGCGCGGATTGGACGAGACGATCTCCTCCCTGCGCAACGCTGACAGCGACAGAGAATACCGACTGAAGGAGCTGGAGTACGCCAAGAACGCCATGCAGCAGGAGAACAAGAATCTGCGGGTCCAGGTAAGACCTCCGGGGGGCGGACATGATTGTGGGCGTTGCTGATCTCAGATGTTGGAGGAGATCTGAATGTTGTTGTTACCTGCAGCATTGTGTCTCCTCCGGATTGGAGTCTTCACTGTCACTTCATCCACTTAAAGCTGGAGGGCCGCCAGTTGACACCTCTACTCTAAGCTGCTCTCCTAAATTTCACCCACATAACTCCTCCCCCTCTCTTCATCCCCATAACATGAAGGGGGGAGGAGTCATCAGAACATTTATTTTCACACTTCCTGTCCTGGGGTGACAACACTCACCCATTGCACATGTTGAGAAGCAGCGTTGTCACTCTAAGCCACAGGTGTCAAACTGGCGGCCCCAGCTTTTTGCGAAACTACAAGTCCCATGAGGCATTGCATGACTGACAGTTACAAGCATGGCTCCCAAAGGCAGAGGCATGATGGGACTTGTAGTTTCGCAACAGCTGGAGGGCCGCCAGTTTGACACCCCTGTGGCTCTCCTAAATTTCACCTACATAACACCTCCCCCTCTCTTCATCCCCATAATATGAAGGGGGGAGGAGTCATCAGCACATTTATTTTCACACTTCCTGTCTTGGGTGACAACACTCACCCATTGCACATGTTGAGAAGCAGCGTTGTCACTCTAAGCCACAGGTGTCAAACTGGCGGCCCCAGCTTTTTGCGAAACTACAAGTCCCATGAGGCATTGCATGACTGACAGTTACAAGCATGGCTCCCAAAGGCAGAGGCATGATGGGACTTGTAGTTTCGCAACAGCTGGAGGGCCGCCAGTTTGACACCCCTGTGGCTCTCCTAAATTTCACCTACATAACACCTCCCCCTCTCTTCATCCCCATAATATGAAGGGGGGAGGAGTCATCAGCACATTTATTTTCACACTTCCTGTCCTGGGGTGACAACACTCACCCACTGCACTTTATTGAGAAACAGCGTTGTCACTCTAAGCTGCTCTCCTAAATTTCACCTACATAGCCCCTCCCCCTCTCTTCATCCCCATAACATGAAGGGGGGGGGGGGGTCATCAGCACATGGATTTTCACTTTTCCTCTAAGTGAGGAGATATAAAGGGGTTCATTTTTTAAAGCATTTCTGCATCCTGGCTGAATTTCCCCCGTAATTTTCCTAATAGAGCAATTCCTATAGAATCAGCAAGTCGGCTCCATCTAGTGACCGAAATGCGGTATATTTTCTCATTGAGGAATTTCAGAAAGCTGCGCCGCATTTTGGCCACTAGGTGGAGCTGGCTCTATAGGAATGAGTCTATTAGAAGAAATACGGGGAAATTTCAGGCAGCTGGAGGGAATGTTTTATCAGTAGACCCCTTTATATCTCTGATTGGACAACATGTGATAGGGCAGACCCGTGTGATAGGGCACCACATCATTGGAATGACTCTATTAGAAGAAATACGGGGGAATTTGGGTCGCCTCGCAACAAATGTTCGACGTTCGGTCCACGAATGTTTTATAAACGGGCCCCAAAGTGTCTCTAAGTGTTTACACGCTTTGCTTCTCCCGACATGCGAACTGCTGCGAGTCCAGGGCGTCCTCTTCTGTATATTTGTGCAGCACTTGTCGCTGTCATTGGCGCGGCCGCTGTTTGATGCGTCTTTGTTTCTGCGCAGGTCACCGAAACCGTCTCCAACCCCATGCTGCAGTCCAAGACGGATGAGGTGACCCGACATTACAAGGAGATGATCGAGAACCTCCGGGAGGAGAAGGACAAGGAGGTCCGCTCCCTGCGGGTAAGGCTGACAATGGGGGACCGGCTGACCTTTTTCCTGCGAGAAGCAGATTTCTAAACCTGTTGATGTGACGTTTGCTTCAGTCTCAGGTCTCCAAGTTCCAGCACGACATGACGGTGAAGCAAGGCAGCAGCAGCGACCTGCAGATGAAGCTCCTGGAGCTGACGTCCTCGCTGGAGGAGAGAGACTCGCTGATCAAGAGGCAGCAGGAGGTGAGCACCAATCACAGAGCGCTCATCACAGAGCGCCCATCACAGAGCGCCCATCACAGAGCGCCCATCACAGAGCGCCCATCACAGAGCACCAATCACAGAGCGCTCATCACAGAGCGCCCATCACAGAGCGCCCATCACAGAGCGCCCATCACAGAGCGCCAATCACAGAGCGCCCATCACAGAGCGCCCATCACAGAGCGCCAATCACAGAGCGCCCATCACAGAGCGCCCATCACAGAGCGCCCATCACAGAGCGCCCATCACAGAGCGCCCATCACAGAGCGCCCATCACAGAGCGCCCATCACAGAGCGCCAACCACAGAGCGCCCATCACAGAGCGCCCATCACAGAGCACCAATCACAGAGCGCTCATCACAGAGCGCCCATCACAGAGCGCCCATCACAGAGCGCCCATCACAGAGCGCCAATCACAGAGCGCCCATCACAGAGCGCCCATCACAGAGCGCCCATCACAGAGCGCCAATCACAGAGCGCCAATCACAGAGCGCCAATCACAGAGCGCCCATCACAGAGCGCCCATCACAGAGCGCCCATCACAGAGCGCCAATCACAGAGCGCCCATCACAGAGCGCCCATCACAGAGCGCCAATCACAGAGCGCCAATCACAGAGCGCTCATCACAGAGCGCTCATCACAGAGCGCCAATCACAGAGCGCCCATCACAGAGCGCCCATCACAGAGCGCCCATCACAGAGCGCCCATCACAGAGCGCCCATCACAGAGCGCCCATCACAGAGCGCCCATCACAGAGCGCCAATCACAGAGCGCCCATACACCGGAACTTCTGTCTTCTCATCAAATGTCATATTCATGGGATAGACTGCTGACCGTTTATATTCGATACAATGTTTCAGATGTTTTAGCTGCTGTATAATATATATGTGTATCTATCTATATATACACACAGTGCAGGAAATGTGTATTTGCTCCCCCCTGATGGTGAATGTTCGCCCCTCACACAGAAACGATCGGTCTAACAATGGAATGTTTGCCCCTCACACAGAAACGATCGGTCTAACAATGGAATGTTCGCCCCTCACACAGAAATGATCGGTCTAACAATGGAATGTTCGCCCCTCACACAGAAATGATCGGTCTAACAATGGAATGTTCGCCCCTCACACAGAAATGATCGGTCTAACAATGGAATGTTCGCCCCTCACACAGAAATGATCGGTCTAACAATGGAATGTTTGCCCCTCACACAGAAATGATTGGTCTAACAATGGAATGTTCGCCCCTCACACAGAAATGATCGGTCTAACAATGGAATGTTCGGTGTAACACTGAGAGACAGAATACAACAACAAATTCAGCAGAAATGCGTCTAACAAATGATGACTGATCTGCATGTTCATGAGGGAAAGAAGGATTTGATCCCCTTCACAAAACATGACGTAGTACTTGGTGGCCAATCCCTTGTTGGCAATCACAGAGGTCAGACGTTTCCTGGAGTTGGCCCCCAGGTTCACACACATCTCAGGAGGAATTTTGGCCCACTCCTCTTGGCAGATCCTCTCCAAGTCATTAAGGTTTGGTGGCTGACGTTCGGCAACTCGAACTTTCAGCTCCCTCCACAGATTTTCAGTCGGATGAAGGTCTGGAGACTGGCTAGGCCACTCCAGGACCTTAATGTTCTTCTTCTTGAGCCGCTCCTTTGTTGCCTTGGCCGTGTGTTTTGGGTCATTGTCATGCTGGAACACCCATCCACCACCCATTTTCAATGCCCTGGCTGAGGGAAGAAGGTTCTCACCCAAGATTTGAGGGTACATTGCCCCGTCCATCGTCCCTTTGATGTGGTGCAGTTGTCCTGTCCCCTTACAGAAAAACACCCCCAAAGCAGAATGTTTCCACCACCATGTTTCACAGTTGGGATGGTGTTCTTGGGGTCATAGGCAGCATTCCTCCTCCTCCAAACACGGCGAGTTGAGTTGATGCCAAAGAGCTGGATTTTGGTCTCCTCTGACCACAACACTTCCCACCAGTCCTCCTCTGCATCATTCAGATGTTCAGTGGCAGACTTCAGACGGGCTGGACATGGGCTTTCTGGAGCAGAGGGACCGTGCGGGCACTGCAGGATTTCAGTCCTTGTCGGCGTAGTGTGTTACCAATTGTTTTCTTGGTGACTGTGGTCCCAGCTGCCTGGAGATCATTGACAAGATCCTCACGTGTAGTTCTGGGATGATTCCTCACTGTTCTCATGATCATTGACACCCCACGAGGTGAGATCTTGCATGGTGCACCAGACCTAGGGAGACTGACACTTGTTTTGTGTTTCTTCCATTTGTGAATGATTGCACCAACTGTTGTCACCTTCTCACCAAGCTGCTTGGCCATAGTTTGGTAGCCCAGTCCAGCCTTGTGTAGGTCTACCATCTTGTCCCTGACCTCCTTGGACAGCTCTTTGGTCTTTGCCATGGTGGAGAGTTTGGAATCTGATGGTTTGATGGCTCCTGTGGACAGGTGTCTTTTATACAGGTAACACAATGAGATTAGCTGCACTCCCTTTAAGAGACTGCTTCTAATCTCAGCTTGTTACCTGTATGAGAGACACCTGGGAGCCAGAAATCCTGCTGAATGATAGGGGATCAAATCCTTCTTTCCCTCATGAACATGCAGATCCGTCATCATTTGTTAGACGCATTTCTGCTGAATTTGTTGTTGTATTCTGTCTCTCAGTGTTACACCGAACATTCCATTGTTAGACCGATCATTTCTGTGTGAGGGGCGAACATTCCATTGTTAGACCGATCATTTCTGCGTGAGGGGCGAACATTCCATTGTTAGACCGATCGTTTCTGTGTGAGGGGCGAACATTCCATTGTTAGACCGATCATTTCTGTGTGAGGGGCGAACATTCCATTGTTAGACCGATCATTTCTGTGTGAGGGGCGAACATTCCATTGTTAGACCGATCGTTTCTGTGTGAGGGGCGAACATTCAGCATCAGCCGGGGAGCAAATACGCATTTCCTTCACTGTGTGTGCTGTTATTGAATTTTGATCTCATTTATATTTGGTCAGAATAGGATTTATTATATAGTTTAACTTAAAGCTCAACTCAAGACAAAACTTGTCAACATCTCTACAAAGATGTTTATATAAAACCTTTTCATTGTATACTCTATTTCAGGGGTCTCTAAACAAAGGGCCAGTTCACTGTCCTTCAAACTTTAGGGGGGCTGGACTGTGACCAGCAGGAGAAGAAACTGTCCTGGTTTCAGTGGGAGGAATAGTGCCCCATCATTGGTGTCAGTGGGAGGAATAGTGCCCCATCATTGGTGTCAGTGGGAGGAATAGTGCACCATCATTGGTGTCAGTGGGAGGAATGGTGCCCCATCATTGGTGTCAGTGGGCGGAATGGTGCCCCATCATTGGTGTCAGTGGGAGGAATGGTGCCCCATCATTGGTGTCAGTGGGAGGAATGGTGCCCCATCATTGGTGTCAGTGGGAGGAATAGTGCACCATCATTGGTGTCAGTGGGAGGAATGGTGCCCCATCATTGGTGTCAGTGGGAGGAATGGTGCCCCATCATTGGTGTCATTGGGTGGAATGGTGCCCCATCATTGATGTCGGTGGGAGGAATGGTGCCCCATCATTGGTGTCGGTGGGAGGAATGGTGCCCCATCATTGGTGTCGGTGGGAGGAATGGTGCCCCATATTTGGTGTCGGTGGGAGGAATGGTGCCCCATCATTGATGTCGATGGGAGAAATAGTACCCCATCATTGGTGTCTGTGAAAGGAATAGTGCTCCATCATTGGTGTCTGTGAAAGGAATAGTGCTCCATCATTGGTGTCGGTGGGAGGAATAGTGCCCCATCATTGGTGTCGGTGGGAGGAATAGTGCCCCATCATTGGTGTCGGTGGGAGGAATAGTGCCCCATCATTGGTGTCGGTGGGAGGAATAGTGCCCCATCATTGGTGTCGGTGGGAGGAATAGTGCCCCATCATTGGTGTCGGTGGGAGGAATGGTGCCCCATCATTGGTGTCGGTGGGAGGAATGGTGCACCATCATTGGTGTCAGTGGGAGGAATGGTGCCCCATCATTGGTGTCAGTGGGAGGAATGGTGCCCCATCATTGGTGTCATTGGGAGGAATGGTGCCCCATCATTGATGTCGGTGGGAGGAATGGTGCCCCATCATTGATGTCGGTGGGAGGAATGGTGCCCCATCATTGGTGTCGGTGGGAGGAATAGTGCCCCATCATTGGTGTCTGTGAAAGGAATAGTGCTCCATCATTGGTGTCGGCGGGAGGAATAGTGCCCCATCATTGGTGTCAGTGGGAGGAATAGTGCTCCATCATTGGTGTCGGTGGGAGGAATAGTGCCCCATCATTGGTGTCAGTGGGAGGAATAGTGCCCCATCATTGGTGTCGGCGGGAGGAATAGTGTCTCCATTGGGGAGATTTACCCTCACTTCCTTATCTGGTGATACCTCATGCAACCCATCACCATCAAAGGAGGTGAAATCTCCCCAGTTGGGGTACAGAGACCCCTCCCCCACGCTGCCCAGGACACGGCCTGGAGTTTTACTTAACTAAAAACGTATTTGAAAAAAACAGAGCATGGCTCTTTACATTCCGTGTTTCCTGCAGGAACTTCTTCGGTTGCGCACACAGAGAGAGTCGAAGAACGTCACCCAGGAAGTCATCACAAGGAAGTAAGTAGAGCGCTATGACCATCATCCAGATGACTACAACTCCCAGCATTCCCTCCATCCCCACCCCCCCATTCCAGAACCTCATTGTATCCAAATACATCTGTCCACACCAACAAACTGCAACCCAACTCCAGGCAAAATAATCATAATGGGCACAGAAGGTGTACAGACCCGGGAACTCAGCACAGGGATGGTGGGAACCCCTCATAATGGGCACAGCGGGCGTACAGACCCGGAACTCAGCACAGGGATGGTGGGAACCCCTCATAATGGGCACAGTGGGTGTACAGACCCGGAACTCAGCACAGGGATGGTGGGAACCCCTCATAATGGGCACAGTGGGTGTACAGACCCGGAACTCAGCACAGGGATGGTGGGAAGCCCTCATAATAGGCACAGTTGGTGTACAGACACGGGAACTCGGCACAGGGATGGTGGGATCTGAGAGGTGACCTTTGACCTGTCTATGTTGAAGGTTCCTGTTCTAGATGGCACATAGCCCAAATGTACAATTTGCTTACAACGTGCGATGGTTAAAACCCCCCCCCCCCCAAAAAAACACCTAAACAGAATCCCTTGGACTTCACTCCTATTACTGTCCCTGGCTAGGAAGGGTGGGCTGTAGAGGAAGGAGGGCTTCTCCATGTCCTGCAAGGGTGGGCTGTAGTGAAAGGAAGGCTTCTCCGCGTCCCGCGAGGGTGGGCTGTAGAGGAAGGAGGGCTTCGCCGCGTCCCGCGAGGGTGGGCTGTAGAGGAAGGAGGACTTCGCCGCGTCCCGCGAGGGTGGGCTGTAGAGGAAGGAGGACTTCTCCGCGTCCCGCGAGGGTGGGCTGTAGAGGAAGGAGGACTTCTCCGCGTCCCGCGAGGGTGGGCTGTAGAGGAAGGAGGACTTCTCCGCGTCCCGCGAGGGTGGGCTGTAGAGGAAGGAGGACTTCTCCGCGTCCCGCGAGGGTGGGCTGTAGTGAAAGGAGGGCCTCTCCGCGTCCCGCGAGGGTGGGCTGTAGAGGAAGGAGGGCTTCTCCGCGTCCCGCGAGGGTTGGCTGTAGAGGAAGGAGGACTTCTCCGCGTCCCGCGAGGGTGGGCTGTAAATGAATGAGGATTTCTCCGCGTCCCGCGAGGGTGGGCTGTAGAGGAAGGAGGACTTCGCCGCGTCCCGCGAGGGTGGGCTGTAGAGGAAGGAGGAATTCTCCGCGTCCCGCGAGGGTGGGCTGTAGAGGAAGGAGGACATCTCCGCGTCCCGCGAGGGTGGGCTGTAGAGGAAGGAGGACTTCGCCGCGTCCCGCGAGGGTGGGCTGTAGAGGAAGGAGGAATTCTCCGCGTCCCGCGAGGGTGGGCTGTAGAGGAAGGAGGACATCTCCGAGTCCCGCGAGGGTGGGCTGTAGAGGAAGGAGGACTTCGCCGCGTCCTGCGAGGGTGGGCTGTAGAGGAAGGAGGAATTCTCCGCGTCCCGCGAGGGTGGGCTGTAGAGGAAGGAGGGCCTCTCCGCGTCCCGTGAGGGTGGGCTGTAGAGGAAGGAGGACTTCTCCGTGTCCTTCAAAGTCCTTTTAGTCCTGAAATAACATTTTGTGAATTTGTAACGACAGATACAGCACCCAGTACCCCATCCTGAGGCTGCTGAACGACTACAAAGACACCAACCCGGGGATGACGACATCGCAGACATTCGTGCTGGAGCGAAGATCAGACAGCTGGAAACAGGTAAGAACAATGAGATGTATTCCATGTGATGGACCAGCGAGGGCCATTTGTGGCTCCCAAGTCCTTATTATTCTTATTGGAAATATTGAGGTGGCCATCTTGGACATTCATCAGCCTTTGGGCAATTGTTCCATCAACTCAACAAGGGTGAAAAGAATTCATATTTCCTGCAGACAGACCAACAATCCACACTTCTTCCAGACTGGGGAAACGATGTCATAATAAACGACAGTCGTTGTCAGATCCGCCCCCTCTGTTTCTCCTGGTGACCATCATCACGGGGACGGAAATTGAGGGGAAATCTAAAATGTTACAATTGTCCCCAGAACTGGAGGTGGTGGAAAATTATTCGGTGGGGATGCTCTGGTGACAAACCAAACCCAATGTGTTGACTATACATATACTTTGTGAAGACTGATGATGCCCATCAAATCCCCTCCCCCCTTCCTCACAAGTCTTACAGGTTTGGTCCAGAGGAGAATGAGAAGAACCCCTCCCCCCCACTGTGGTCAACTCTGTTCCCTGGATCAGAAGATTTCTTTTTTTTACCTTTTAGTAATTACACAGGTCTGCAAAAAATTTTTTTTCAAGAGCTGTTTTGGTTATTCCACGTAATCTTTATGTTTTTTGGTTCTCTGAATCCGAAAATGACCTCCATTTTGTCATAGGACATCACTTTCCTGACAATTTAGGCAACTATGTTAAATAAGGCAATACCTCAAAATAAATGGAAATAGACATAAAATTAAAGTTTTATTACAATTTTTTCACGAAAATCCTTTTTTGAACTGAAATGATCTCACCTACACACACGAACCTCGATTCTTCTTCCCTGTGAGGCTCCTCTTGGTGCATTTACGCTTGTGAGTAGCATCTGGAATGTCTCTCTGAAGCCTCCAACAGTCGTCTGCCATCATTGGAATGCTCCATTTTCCCTGGTATCTCCTTTCCATCTCTTAAATGTCTTGGTGGAATCGTTCTTGTTCCTCACTCACAGCTCCCAAATTTTCAGGTGGGACTGGAGGAAATGCACTTTCAAACTCATCAGGCAACCTAAAGCTTGAAATGCTTTCAGCATTCGTCCGACGATCTTTTTGTAGTGAGGATCTGTTATTGCCTAAAAATTTCTGCACGACTTCTGTAAATGCAATCCACCCTTCTTTGTGAGGATCCGTCATGGTATTGTGAGGATCCGTCGTGGTATTGTGAGGATCCGTCGTGGTATTGTGAGGATCCTTCGTGGTATTGTGAGGATCCATCGTGGTATTGTGAGGATCCATCGTGGTATTGTGAGGATCCATCGTGGTATTGTGAGGATCCATCGTGGTATTGTGAGGATCCATCGTGGTATTGTGAGGATCCTTCGTGGTATTGTGAGGATCAGTCGTGTTTTTGTGAGGATCAGTCGTGGTATTGTGAGGATCCGTCGTGGTATTGTGAGGATCCGTCGTGGTATTGTGAGGATCCGTCGTGGTATTGTGAGGATCCGTCGTGGTATTGTGAGGATCCGTCGTGGTATTGTGAGGATCCGTCGTGGTATTGTGAGGATCCGTCAAGGTATTGACAAACTCTTGGTCAACTAGAATCCTTCTAATGTCTGGTCCGACAAACACACCTTCCTTCAATTTTGCCTCCGACAGACCTGGAAACTTGCTGACCAATTATTTGAAGCATTCTCCATCTCTTGGAAGTGATTTTACGAATTGCTTCATCAATCCCAATTTTATGTGGAGAGGTGGTCGAGAAACTTTGGTACCTTCCCATAAAGCTCTTCTGAGGACATTTTTTTCACAGACTGTTAGCACCCTCGGCTGCCAACTCTTCTTGGTCCAGGTAACTATGTTAAATAAGGCAATACCTCAAAATAAATAGAAATAGACTTATAAAATTAAAGTTTTATTACAATTTTTTCATGAAAATCCTTTTTTGAACTGAAATGATCTCACCTACACACACGAACCTCGATTCTTCTTCCCTGTGAGGCTCCTCTTGGTGCATTTACGCTTGTGAGTAGCATCTGGAATGTCTCTCTGAAGCCTCCAACAGTCGTCTGCCATCATTGGAATGCTCCATTTTCCCTGGTATCTCCTTTCCATCTCTTGAATGTCTTGGTGGAATCGTTCTCCTTGTTCCTCACTCACAGCTCCCAAATTTTCAGGTGGGACTGGAGGAAATGCACTTTCAAACTCATCAGGCAACCTAAAGCTTGAAATGCTTTCAGCATTCGTCCGACGATCTTTTTGTAGTGAGGATCTTTGTTATTGCCTAAAAATTTCTGCACGACTTCTGTAAATGCAATCCACCCTTCTTTGTGAGGATCCGTCATGGTATTGTGAGGATCCGTCTTGGTATTGTGAGGATCCGTCGTGGTATTGTGAGGATCCGTCGTGGTATTGTGAGGATCCTTCGTGGTATTGTGAGGATCCTTCGTGGTATTGTTAGGATCCGTCTTGGTATTGTGAGGATCCGTCGTGGTATTGTGAGGATCCGTCGTGGTATTGTGAGGATCCGTCGTGGTATTGTGAGGATCCTTCGTGGTATTGTGAGGATCCGTCGTGGTATTGTGAGGATCCGTCGTGGTATTGTGAGGATCCTTCGTGGTATTGTGAGGATCCTTCGTGGTATTGTGAGGATCCGTCGTGGTATTGTGAGGATCCGTCTTGGTATTGTGAGGATCCGTCGTGGTATTGTGAGGATCCGTCGTGGTATTGTGAGGATCCTTCGTGGTATTGTGAGGATCCTTCGTGGTATTGTGAGGATCCATCGTGGTATTGTGAGGATCCTTCGTGGTATTGTGAGGATCCTTCGTGGTATTGTGAGGATCCGTCGTGGTATTGTGAGGATCCTTCGTGGTATTGTGAGGATCCGTCGTGGTATTGTGAGGATCCGTCGTGGTATTGTGAGGATCCGTCGTGGTATTGTGAGGATCCTTCGTGGTATTGTGAGGATCCTTCGTGGTATTGTGAGGATCCTTCGTGGTATTGTGAGGATCCTTCGTGGTATTGTGAGGATCCATCATGGTATTGTGAGGATCCTTCATGGTATTGACAAACTCTTGGTCAACTAGAATCCTTCTAATGTCTGGTCCGACGAACACACCTTCCTTCAATTCTGCCTCCGACAGGCCTGGAAACTTGGTGACCAAGTATTGGAAGCATTCTCCATCCCTTGGAAGTGATTTTACGAATTCCTTCATCAATTCCAATTTTATGTGGAGAGGTGGTAGAAGAACTTTATGGGAAGGTACCAAAGTTTCTCGAAGGACATTTTTTTTCACCGACTGTTGCCTCGGCTGCCAACTCTTCTTGGTCCAGTGATTTTGTCGGTCTCGACTGTCCCATAGACACAGAAAACGAGGGTATTTGGTATCCCACCAACTGGACTCTTCAGGAAAGATTACTGTATTTTTCGCCGTATAAGACGCACTTTTTCTTCCCCAAAACTGGGGGGAAAATGTCGGTGCGTCTTATAGAGCGAATATGGAGCGGCAGGTCCGGTATTTCCACCGCGGCCGTGTCAGAATACCGGGCCGGCCGCTCAGCTCTGCAGCAGGACCTTACCTGTTCCTCTATCCAGCGGCATGCTGTCTTCCCGGCTTCTGTAGTGTGGGCACTGGGCATGACAGCCGGGTGCCAAGTGCGCATGCGCAAGAAGCGGTGCTTTTTGTGAATGGTAAGGCGGCACCTGGGACACATGACAGATCCCAGAAGCCGGCGGACCGATCACAAAGCGCAAGTGCTTCTTGCTCATGCGCACTGGGCACCTGGCTGTCATGCCGAGCGCCATTACAGAAGCCGGGAAGACAGCGCGCCGCTGGATCGAGGAACAGGTAAGATCAAACAAAAACTCTGCAGAAGTAAGATCGGGTACCTGTCAAATTCAGGTACCCACTCCCCCCCCCAAAGGTCAGCAGTCATCTCCTGTACTGTCCGCAGTCTCTGGTCATCCCTGTACTGTCCGCAGTCTCTGGTCATCCCTGTGCTGTGTCCGCAGTCTCTGGTCATCTCCTGTACTGTGTCCGCAGTCTCTGGTCATCTCCTGTACTGTCCGCAGTCTCTGGTCATCTCCTGTACTGTGTCTGCAGTCTCTGGTCATCTCCTGTACTGTGTCCGCAGTCTCTGGTCATCTCCTGTACTGTGTCCGCAGTCTCTGGTCATCTCCTGTACTGTGTCCGCAGTCTCTGGTCATCTCCTGTACTGTGTCCGCAGTCTCTGGTCATCTCCTGTACTGTCCGCAGTCTCTGGTCATCCCTGTGCTGTGTCCGCAGTCTCTGGTCATCTCCTGTACTGTGTCCGCAGTCTCTGGTCATCTCCTGTACTGTGTCCGCAGTCTCTGGTCATCTCCTGTACTGTGTCCGCAGTCTCTGGTCATCTCCTGTACTGTGTCCGCAGTCTCTGGTCATCTCCTGTACTGTGTCCGCAGTCTCTGGTCATCTCCTGTACTGTGTCCGCAGTCTCTGGTCATCTCCTGTACTGTCTGCAGTCTCTGGTCATCTCCTGTACTGTGTCTGCAGTCTCTGGTCATCTCCTGTACTGTGTCTGCAGTCTCTGGTCATCTCCTGTACTGTGTCTGCAGTCTCTGGTCATCTCCTGTACTGTGTCCGCAGTCTCTGGTCATCCCTGTACTGTGTCCGCAGTCTCTGGTCATCTCCTGTACTGTCCTCAGTCTCTGGTCATCTCCTGTACTGTGTCCGCAGTCTCTGGTCATCTCCTGTACTGTGTCCGCAGTCTCTGGTCATCCCCCGTACTATGTCCGCAGTCTCTGGTCATCCCCCGTACTATGTCTGCAGTCTCTGGTCATCTCCTGTACTATGTCCGCAGTCTCCGGTCATCCCTGTACTGTGTCCGCAGTCTCCGGTCATCCCTGTACTGTGTCCGCAGTCTCTTGTCATCTCCTGTACTGTGTCCGCAGTCTCTGGTCATCTCCTGTACTGTGTCCGCAGTCTCTGGTCATCCCTGTACTGTGTCCGCAGTCTCCGGTCATCCCTGTACTATGTCCGCAGTCTCTGGTCATCTCCTGTACTGTGTCCGCAGTCTCTGGTCATCTCCTGTACTGTGTCCGCAGTCTCTGGTCATCTCCTGTACTATGTCTGCAGTCTCTGGTCATCTCCTGTACTGTGTCTGCAGTCCAATAGTTCAGAATTTTTTTTTTCCTGTTTTCTGCCTCTAAAACCTAGGTGCGTCTTATGGTCAGGTGCGTCTTATACAGCGAAAAATACGGTAACCCCTTCTACCATCAGAAGCACAGACTCAGGGTTGAGGCTTCCACATACAGCATGCTGCCGAGTATCCCAGTAGTCAGACACGTCACTCAGAGCAGCACTTGTATTCACCCCCTTTGCAGGGGGGGGAGGGGCAGAGATTGTTTACCCGCAAATAACAACGAAGGGCCAGAAGAGAACTAGGGAAATGAGGAAATAGAATTTTTTTTCCCTAAAACTTGCTCAGCTTATGTATATATTGCTGACCATCAGATTTACAGAGCTATATTTTTTTTTTTTACATAACTCAGACAACCCCTTTAAGGTTTTTTTGGCGTTTTATATCTTAAATGCACTTATGTGAATGAATTCATAGTAATTTGGACTTTAAATTTATCAAATTTTTTTAAAATTTTTGGTATTTTTTTTTATATTATGGGTTTTTAACCAAATTTAAAGACAATGTGGCATTTTGTGGCAAATCTTGATGTCTAGGATTTTTTTTTCAATATTTTATTTGCTTTCAGGACACCAAAATACATGGAAATGAGATGAAAATAATCAAACAGATTTTTAGTCGCAGACCTGTGTTGGGTTACCTTTGTTACTTACTTTATTTGGCCGAATGGTTGTAGACGCCACCTGACCACCACACCTGAATCGCCCCATTTTAAAGCCGTGGCCATTAATATGGAGTTGCGCTTCCTTTGTGGTCATCACATCTTCCAATCTTCCGGGAAGGATTTCAAAATCAGGTGACCTGCCGACTTTAGTTACGATTTGCAAGACATCTGACGCACATCTATGCCAATCGCAACAAAAGTAGCGCATGGATTACTTTTGCAATCAGCGCCGCTCCCACCGCACCGATATGACCGCTCTAACAGCGGACAATAGGGTGCGACTTGGCCAGGGGCGGACTGATCATTCGAGCACTCGGGCACTGCCCGAGGGCCCGGGGTCAGTAGGGGGCCCCATGAAATGCCCCTGGTACCTTTTTTTTTTTATAGGCTTTTTTGGAGTGCTTTGAGTGTTGGCAAGGGACACAGGGGCCCCATGATCCCCTATTGCCTGGGGGCCCCATGAGTTATCAGTCTGCCCCTGGACTTTGCAAATCGCATGCCAAGTCGCACGCCATGTGACCGGGTGTAACTCCGTTTCCATTTTGTGGCCTAAAATAATTTTCGATCCTTTTTTCTTTTAGGAGTGAACGATCCTGAGCGGGAACAGAACGGTGACCGGGAAACGTCGTTTGTGATTTAGTCTGATTGTTAAAACGTCCAATTTGTCAGTGTTGGCGGTCCAGTCTGTGTAACGGCACACGCATGTACGCACGCACGCACACACAGCAGATAAAAGCTGGGGCTGATTGCGCATTGGAGGCTGGATTGGGGATTTAAATGGTGTTTGGATGTAGATTTGGTGACTTTGTAGGGAGAGTCTGTGTGCAAACCAGCCAACGTGAGTCCTTAGGCGGCACTCCAGGTCCCTCTGGAGTAGGGAGGAAATTGGGCTAGGAAACGGGTGGACGGGTAGCGGGGGGAGGTAATTGGGCCAGGAAACGGGTGGACGGGTAGCGGGGGGAGGTAATTGGGCCAGGAAACGGGTGGACGGGTAGCGGGGGGAGGTAATTGGGCCAGGAAACGGGTGGACGGGTAGCGGGGGGAGGTAATTGGGCCAGGAAACGGGTGGACGGGTAGCGGGGGAGGTAATTGGGCCAGGAAACGGGTGGACGGGTTGCGGGGGAGGTAATTGAGCCAGGAAACGGGTGGACGGGTAGCGGGGGAGGTAATTGAGCCAGGAAACGGGTGGGCGGGTAGCGCGGGAGGTAATTGGGCCAGGAAACGGGTGGGCGGGTTGCGGGGGAGGCAGTTGGGCCAGGAACGGGGTGGACGGGTTGCGGGGGAGGCAATTGGGGCAGGAACTGGGTGGACGGGTTGCGGGGGGAGGTAATTGGGGCAGAAAACGGGTGGACGGATTGCGGGGGGAGGTAATTGGGCCAGAAAAAGGGTGGACGGGTTGCGGAGGAGGTAATTGGGCCAGGAAACGGGTGGACGGGTAGCGGGGGAGGCAATTGGGCCAGGAACGGGGTGGACGGGTTGCGGGGGAGGCAATTGGGGCAGAAAACGGGTGGACGGATTGCGGGGGGAGGTAATTGGGCCAGAAAAAGGGTGGACGGGTTGCGGGGGGAGGTAATTGGGCCAGAAAAAGGGTGGACGGGTTGCGGAGGAGGCATTTGGGACAGGAAATGGGTAGAGGGGTAGCAAGGGAGGTAGCTGGGCCAGGAAAGGGGTGGACGGGAAGCGGGGGAGGTATTTGGGCAGAAAAGGGGTGGACGGGTTGCGGGGGAGGTAGCTGGGCCAGGAAACGGGTAGCGGGGGAGGTAATTGGGCCAGAAAATGGGTGGACGCGTAGCGGGGGAGGTAGCTGGGCCAGGAAATGGGTATCAGGGGAGGTAGTCGGGCCAGGAAACGGGCGGGGGAGGCAGTCGGGCCAGGAAATGGGCGGACGGGCAGCGGGGGAGGTAATTGGGGCAGGAAACTGGTGGTGGGGATGTTATTGGGGGATAAAACGGGTAGATGAGTAGCGGGGTCATTATTAGAATTGCGGAGACAGATCTTTTCCAGCACCAGTCAAGCCACGGTTGCGCCTCTCTGTGTGCGTGCGTCTGTGTGCGTGCGTCTGTGTGTGCGTGCGTCTGTGTGTGCGCACATGTGTAGTCGGCCATCAATACATGGACTGGAGCCGACACTGACAAATGGATGACACTTTGTATTATATTCTGTGTTTTCCCCTCTGTACACGTTTTATGAGCCATTTTGCTGTCTGTTTTGTAGCAATCCTGCTTCCCGGCAGAGCCCGGTCCCTGATCTGCCCCAGAGGGGATTACCCGCCTGGAGACCTCGGACCGGGCCTGCTGGGCCGGGGGGCCTGGACCGGCTTAGGGTCTCTTACTGTGTATATTAGACTGGGGATGGATTTATTTGATGTTCTGCCTGTTGGATGAGGTTTTCATGTATCATTAAGCTGCTCTACACATGGAGAAGGAGATACATTCACACAGATGGGGGCCCCGGGGAAGGTGCACAGCAGTACGGACTGTCAGAGGAGGACCGCTACTCATCGCAGGTCCCAAATATACAGCACTGTCATTATTTTTTATTTTTTTTTAGATTTTAGAACAGAGCAATCTTTTATCAATAAAAAGTCCTCCGTGAGCTCTGGTTTGCGACTTTGCCTAGGCTAAGGTGATGTCATCAGTCTGCTGCAGGCAAGAGGAAGCATTTTCTTTGTCTCCCCTCCCCCAGTGATCGGACTGTACATTGTTACTTTTTCGAAAGTGAAGCATTTTCTCTGTCTCCCCTCCCCCAGTGATCAGGCTGTACATTGTAACTTTGTAGAAGGAGGAGGAAGCGTTTCCTCAGTCTCCCCTCCCCAGTGATCAGACTGTACATTGTAACTTTGTAGAAGGAGGAGGAAGCGTTTCCTCAAAGTTACAATGTACAGTCTGATCACTGGGGAGGGGAGACTGAGGAAACGCTTCCTCCTCCTTCTACAGTCTCCCCTCCCCCAGTGATCAGACTGTACATTGTAACTTTGTAGAAGGAGGAGGAAGCGTTTCCTCAGTCTCCCCCCCCCCCCCCCCCCCCCCCAGTGATCAGACTGTACATTGTACCTTTGTAACAAGTCACAAAGTGAGAGGCTGCAGCAGATCTGTGTCAAGCATTTGTGAACACAGCCAAGAATTGCACAGGCACCAGGATTTCCATGCTTGTGTCCTCCCCGAGCCGGCATCTCACTCCAGGAAGTAGATGGCGACCCTGTATGATGCCTGAACAGAGATGGCGCCATCCTTCTGGGGAGGAGAGCAGATAAAGGCAGTACTGTGATCTCTGTGGGAGGTGATGAGTACCTGGGAGGGTGACGCTGACATATTACTTGTCACCTGACATGAGAATATATCGGATGGCATGGCCCCCTAGGACTAGCCCATTCTCTTCCTTTCAGTAGGGGTGTATATTTCCCATAAACTGCTGTATTTTTGTAGGTTATTACTAATGTTTAATGGCTTTGTGGAATAAAAACTATTCTAAAACAAAGACTGGGTGTCATTGCTGAGGACAGAGAATAAAATCAAGGCGTAAAAACCTCACTTGAATTTAGATCGTCAGCTCCAGGGGTCATTGTCTTGGGGATATTAAACGGCATGTTTTTGGTGTGTGGGAGGAAACCCACGCAGGCACAGGGAGAACATGCAAACTCCAGGCAGGTGGTGCCGTGGTTGGGATGCGAACCAACAACCTGAGTGCTACCAGGGGGAAGTGCCAAACATTTAGCCGCTGTGTTGCCCACTGTGCCCTGCCCGTGAATGCCTGGGCATGGAGGGCCTGACGTAACTCCCAAGTCAAAGAATCTTTGTTCTTCCTTAATATTCATTGATATTTCCAAACTTCTAGATGGGGGGGGGAACAAAAAACAAACCAACAACTATGACATCCTGCCCCCTCGTTCTCCCAAGGGGAGGAGCAATGTTCCTGCCTTAGTTTAGAATCCATCCTCCTAGGGCAAGGTCTGCTTTACCTCCCAGTGACCTAGGACATCCTACTTCCTAGGGGTCCCAAGGTGAGCAGCAGTGCTCCTCTGTTTTAGGCCACAGTCTATCCTCCTAGAAGGAAGAACTATACCTCAGGGGTCTGCTTTGTCCACTATTTGGACAACCTACCCCTTAGAACTCTCAAGGTGAGGAGCAATGATCTTCTGCTTTGGGTTAGAGTCGATCCACCTAGAAGCAGGGACTATACCTCAGAGGTCAGCTTGGTGCACTAGTGTACTAGGACATCCTACTTCTAGGAAACCCAAGGGGAGGAGCAATGCTCCTGTTTTGGGTTAGAGCCCATCCTCCTACCCCAGAGGTCAGCTTTGTGCACTAGGACATCCTACTTCTAGGAAACCCAAGGGGAGGAGCAATGCTCCTGTTTTGGGTTAGAGCCCATCCTCCTACCCCAGAGGTCAGCTTTGTGCACTAGGACATCCTACTTCTAGATAACTCAAGGGGAGGAGCAATGCTCTTGTTTTGGGTTAGAGCCCATCCTCCTACCCCAGAGGTCAGCTTTGTGCACTAGGACATCCTACTTCTAGGAAACCCAAGGGGAGGAGCAATGCTCCTGTTTTGGGTTAGAGCCCATCCTCCTACCCCAGAGGTCAGCTTGGTGCACTAGTGTACTAGGACATCCTACTTTTGGGAAACCCAAGGGGAGGAGCAATGCTCCTGTTTTGGGTTAGAGCCCATCCTCCTACCCCAGAGGTCAGCTTTGTGTACTAGGACATCCTACTTCTAGATAACTCAAGGGGAGGAGCAATGCTCTTGTTTTGGGTTAGAGCCCATCCTACTTTTGGGAAACCCAAGGGGAGGAGCACTCTCGTCTGTTTTGGGTTAGAACCCATCCTCCTACCCCAGAGGTCAGCTTTGTGCACTAGTGTACTAGGACATCCTACTTTTGAGAAACCCAAGGGGAGGAGCAATGCTCCTATTTTGGGTTAGAGCCCATCCTCCTACCCCAGAAGTTAGCTTAGTGTACTAGGACATCCTACTTTTGGGAAACCCAAGGGGAAGAGCATTCTCTTCTGTTTTGGGTTAGAGCCCATCCTCCTACTTTTGGGAAACCCAAGGGGAGGAGTATTCTCTTCTGTTTTGGGTTAGAGCCCATCCTCCTACCCCAGAGGTCAGCTTTGTGCACTAGGACATCCTACTTCTAGGAAACCCAAGGGGAGGAACAATGCTCCTGTTTTGGGTTAGAGCCCATCCTCCTACCCCAGAGGTCAGCTTTGTGCACTAGTGTACTAGGACATCCTACTTTTAGCAAACCCAAGGGGAGGAGCATTCTCTTCTGTTTTGGGTTAGAGCCCATCCTCCTACCCCAGAGGTCAGCTTTGTGCACTAGTGTACTAGGACATCCTACTTTTGGGAAACCCAAGGGGAGGCGCATTCTCTTCTGATTTGGGTTAGAGCCCATCCTCCTACTTTTGGGAAACCCAAGGGGAGGAGCACTCTCTTCTGTTTTGGGTTAGAGCCCATCCTCCTACCCCAGAAGTCAGCTTAGTGTACTAGGACATCCTACTTCTAGGAAACCCAAGGGGCGGAGCAGTGCTCTTCTGTTTTAGTTTATAGTCCGTCCTCCTAGATGAAAGGGATAATCCCACAGAGATCTGCTTTGTCTACCAGTGAACTATGACATCCCATTCCCTAGGACTCCCAAAGGGAGAAGCAATGCTCCTTTAGTTTAGAGGCCACTCTCAAAATTGTTTCAAGGGTTCCTCTGGGGTTGAAAGGTTAAGTTCTCAGGAAACCCCTGGTAAGATTAGTCCGTTGAGGGCCATTGGGAAAATGCTCATCACATTGGTGGTGGTGGTATGCGCAAAGAACCCCTCCCTTACAGGGGTGGCCAGAATGACACCCTTGCAGTTATGTCGCTGGATCTGCCAAGTGGTGTTGGACCTGGAAATATGCAGGCACCATCAGCTGGGAGGTCAGTTAGCAAAAGCTCAAGGAACCTCTAGTTGTTCCATAGAACCCTAGTTGAGAGTGGCTTTCTATACCATAAACTTCTGCTATGTCTCCCAGTGAACTAGGACATCCTACTCCCTAGGGCTCCCAAGGAGAGCATTAGTACCTTGGATTTAGGTCAGAGTCTATCCTACTAGGAGCAAGAACTATACCTCAGAGATCTGCTTTTTACACTAGTGAACTAGGACAACCTACTCCTTAGGAGTCCCAAGGTGAGGAGTAATGCTCCTCTGTTTTCGTTTAGAGCCTACCCTACTAGGAGCAGGTACTATAACCTCAGCTGTCAGCTTTGTCCACTAGTGAACTGTGACATTATACTCACTGAGAATCCCAAGGGGAGGAGCAAAATTTTCTGTGTTTGAGTATAAAGTCCAACCTCTTAGGTGAGAGGAATATCCCCCATAGGTCTGCTTTTTTCCACTGGTGAACTAAGGCATCCCGCCCACTAGAACTCCCAAAAGGTAGGAGCAATGCTCCTCTTTGGGCTAGAGGCCATCCTCCTAGGAGCAGGGGCTATATACCACAATGGTCAGCTCTGTTTACTAGTGAACTATGACATCCTGCCCCCTAGAACTCCCAAGGAGAGGAGCAATGCTTCTGTTTTAGGTTTGAGTCCTAGGTGAGGATATCCCTCAGATGTCTGCTTTGTCTACCAGTGAACTATGACATCCTGCCCCCTAGAACTCCCAAGGAGAGGATATCCCTCAGATGTCCGCTTCGTCTACTAGTGAACTATGACATCCTGCCACCTAGAACTCCCAAGGAGAGGAGCAATCCTTCTGTTTTAGGTTCGAGTCCTAGGTGAGGATATCCCTCAGATGTCTGCTTCGTCTACTAGTGAACTATGACATCCTGCCCCCTAGAACTCCCAAGGAGAGGAGCAATCCTTCTCTGTTTTAGGTTAGAGTCCACCCTCCTAGGTGAGGATATCCTTCAGATGTCTGCTTTGTCTACCAGTGAACTATGACAGTCCTTCCCCCTAGAACTCCCAAGGAGAGGAGCAATGTTTCTCTGTTTTAGGTTTGAGTCCACCGTCCTAGGTGAGAAGGATATCCCTCACATGTCTACTTTGTCTACTAGTGACTATGACAGTCCTGCTCCCTAGAACTCCCAAGGAGAGGAGCAATGCTTCTTTGTTTTAGGTTGGAGTCCATCCTCCTAGGGGCAGATCCTATACTAAAGAGGTCTGCTTTGTCCACTAATAAACGCTTGGAAAAAATGAGCACCGCATGCTAAGGACCTCTCTGGACGTACATCAAACCTTTGCTATTATCTTGAGAGAGCCAAGACTATCACATCAGTAAATCTAAAACAGACTTGTGGGAATACAATAGGTGTGTGAAGAACATAGAGGTTTTGTAAATCCAAGACATTGCTACCTCTTTGAAGAGGTTGGTCTACAGCCAAGATGCAGAAACAGATGACCTGATCGAGGTCTTGGAATGCGGCTGCCTCCCCAACCGCAGTGAACAAACCGCTCAACTAATAATCCACTTTGGGCTCAAGGTTAAGAGTGCCTGATACAAAATGGTCAGATAACTTCATATTGGTTTTGAATTGTTTGAGTAAAATACAGCCAACATGTTTCAGGGGAAGAGACTTCCCCAAATTTCAGGCCTTTGAAAGTATGGTTTGTAACTCCAGGTGGGATTGGTTTAAAATGCTTCAGGCTGAAAATAGCTGAGGCACCTGTGTAGGCATACTGGAATACATAGTTAATCTGGCTGAAAAAAAAAAAAGACAAAAGTCCATCCAGTTCAACCATAAAAAAAGTAATAATCCTACACCCACAGTTGGTCCAGAAGAAGGCAAAAAAAAACAGCAAATTTGCTTCTGCAGGGGGAAAAAAATTCCTTCCTGATCCCCCGAAAGGCAATTGGATTTTCACATGAAGTTTGACCTTAATATTTTGCATACAGTGCAGGAAATGTGTATTTGTTCCCCGGCTGATGGTGAATGTTCGCCCCTCACAAATAAATGATCGGTCTAACAATGGAATGTTCGCCCCTCACAAAGAAATGATCGGTCTAACAATGGAATGTTCGCCCCTCACACAGAAATGATCGGTCTAACAATGGAATGTTCGGTGTAACACTGAGAGACAGAATACAACAACAAATTCAGCAGAAATGCGTCTAACAAATGATGACTGATCTGCATGTTCATGAGGGAAAGAAGGATTTGATCCCCTATCATTCAGCAGGATTTCTGGCTCCCAGGTGTCTCTCATACAGGTAACAAGCTGAGATTAGAAGCAGTCTCTTAAAGGGAGTGCTGCTAATCTCATTGTGTTACCTGTATAAAAGACACCTGTCCACAGGAGCCATCAAACCATCAGATTCCAAACTCTCCACCAAGGCAAAGACCAAAGAGCTGGCCAAGGAGGTCAGGGACAAGATGGTAGACCTACACAAGGCTGGACTGGGCTACCAAACTATGGCCAAGCAGCTTGGTGAGAAGGTGACAACAGTTGGTGCAATCATTCACAAATGGAAGAAACACAAAACAAGTGTCAGTCTCCCTAGGTCTGGTGCACCATGCAAGATCTCACCACGTGGAGTGTCAATGATCATGAGAACAGTGAGGAATCATCCCAGAACTACACGTGAGGATCTTGTCAATGATCTCCAGGCAGCTGGGACCACAGTCACCAAGAAAACAGTTGGTAACACACTACGCCGACAAGGACTGAAATCCTGCAGTGCCCGCAAGGTCCCTCTGCTCAAGAAAGCCCATGTCCAGGCCCGTCTGAAGTCTGCCACTGAACATCTGAATGATGCCGAGGAGGACTGGTGGGAAGTGTTGTGGTCAGATGGGACCAAAATCGAGCTCTTTTGGCATCAACTCAACTCGCCGTGTTTGGAGGAGGAGGAATGCTGCCTATAACCCCAAGAACACCATCCCAACTGTGAATTATGGTGGTGGAAACATTCTGCTATGGGGGTGTTTTTCTGCTAAGGGGACAGGACAACTGCACCGCATCAAAGGGACGATGGATGGGGCAATGTACCCTCAAATCTTGGGTGAGAACCTTTTTCCCTCAGCCAGGACATTGAAAATGGGTGGTGGATGGGCATTCCAGCATGACAATGACCCAAAACACACGGCCAAGGCAACAAAGGAGCGGCTCAAGAAGAAGCACATTAAGGTCCTGGAGTGGCCTAGCCAGTCTCCAGACCTTCATCGGATTGAAAATCTATGGAGGGAGCTGAAAGTTCGAGTTGCCAAACGTCAGCCACCGAATCTTAATGACTTGGAGAGGATCTGCCAAGAGGAGTGAGCCAAAATCCCTCCTGAGATGTGTGCGAACCTGGGGGCCAACTCCAGGAAAGGTCTGACCTCTGTGATGGCCAACAAGGGATTGGCCACCAAGTACTAAGTCATGTTTTGTGAAGGGGATCAAATCCTTCTTTCCCTCATGAACATGCAGATCCGTCATCATTTGTTAGACGCATTTCTGCTGAATTTGTTGTTGTATTCTGTCTCTCAGTGTTACACCGAACATTCCATTGTTAGACCGATCATTTCTGTGTGAGGGGCGAACATTCCATTGTTAGACCGATCATTTCTGTGTGAGGGGCGAACATTCCATTGTTAGACCGATCGTTTCTGTGTGAGGGGCGAACATTCAGCATCAGGGGGGAGCAAATACACATTTCCTGCACTGTAGACCTCTGTGAAAGGCAATGAGACAACTACATGATACTCAAGGAATTTTTTGGTAGCTTAAAAAAAAAATCAACACCTTTTGCAGCAACAATATAGAATGTAAGCTCCCAAGATCAGCCCCTCCCTCTTAGATTGTAAGCTCCCAAGATCAGCCCCTCCCTCCTAGATTGTAAGCTCCCAAGATCAGCCCCTCCCTCCTAGAGTGTAAGCTCCCAGGATCAGCCCCTCCCTCCTAGAGTGTAAGCTCCCAGGATCAGCCCCTCCCTCCTAGATTGTAAGCTCCCAAGATCAGCCCCTCCCTCCTAGATTGTAAGCTCCCAGGATCAGCCCCTCCCTCTTAGATTGTAAGCTCCCAGGATCAGCCCCTCCCTCTTAGATTGTAAGCTCCCAGGATCAGGCCTCTCCCTCTTAGATTGTAAGCTCCCAGGATCAGGCCCTCCTATCCCTCTTGTATTGATCTGTATTGTCTCCCGTTATATTGTACAGCGCTGAGCAAACTGTTGGCGCCATAAATCCTGTATAATAATATATAATAGTTCAGGTTTGTTCACATTGGCAGCTTGCTGCCCCTCTGAAAAGTGATCCTCGGTGGATCAGTGCAGGAGCATCTGGAAGGCATTCAGGAGGCGATAGTGCCACCTCTTGAATGCCTGTTTTTTTTTTTTGGTGGCAGCCAAACAGGGATTCATAATAATACCAGGCCGCAACCACAAAATTCCCATTCAGCAGCAATAATGCCTAACATGACATGAGGCGACATGATGTGCACAACCCCGTCTCTTTACCGTTGCAACTTAAGGGGGCAGTCAGTAAAATCCCGGCTCATTCGCCTATTTTTACCTCTCTTCACCCACCTGCGTGAACATGCCCTCAGTCAGGGGCGGACTGACAACTCATGGGGCCCCCGGGCAAAAGGGGATATGGGGGCCCTGTGTCCTTGCCCACACTCAAAAAAAAGCCTATAAAAAGGTACCAGGGGCGTTTCATGGGGCCCCCTACTGACCCCGGGCCCTTGGGCCGTGCCCGAGTGCTCGAATGGTCAGTCCGCCCCTGCCCTTAGTGTCACAAATCTGGAATGTACCTTCACGATATCACCTCTGGCAGTTCATCGCGTGACACAGGCTCAAGTTTTTCACGCGCGGCGTCCTGCAGGCTGCGCTCCGGCGCGCTTTCACCACCTTTAAATGAATCCAACACCAATGAAATGTTAGGCGCTCTTTATTTTCTCGCTATGACGAATTAAAACACATTCAGAAACAGTCCTCACATGTACAGCGACAATCATACAATGCGTTAGCCTTTTACATCCGCATAAACCATAAAAAGCTTTGAGAGAAATAATAAAAATTAAAAATAACAAAATAAATCTGAAATCATTACAAAAAAAATAAAATTAAAAAGACTTACCCAAAATACATAAGTCAGCTTATACATTGGAATTTCTGTTGGTTTAGTGCAAAAAAAAAAAAAAGGAAAAGGATTAAAGAAAAACCCAAAAACATAAAATATCAAAAACCATATAAAAGGTTTATATGAAATAATACTCGGCCAAAACACACAAAGCCTTCGGTCCCTCGCATGCCATCGGATTGTGTTTGAACATCCAAGAACCGGCTAAACATTTCCTAAACGGTTTTTCAGTGGCCGGGTACTGAATCGGTCCATAACAGCGAGATTTCACGACGCTCGTGGCGCATAAATGAATCTCCCACTCTTGGGAAATTTCCCCAAAAACTTCTGAACTGACCAAGATGATGGTTGATGAGGAGTTGGACTGCGAACAATCTCTTATATTATTGTATGGACAGTATGGTGGGCAAAAGAAATCTAAAATGGCCTAATATTAGCGATATTGCCCAAAGAAGTGGCCTCCAAATTGCCCCTGCTTGCCTTTATCCAGCCCTTGGAGCACCCTTCTTACCCCTAATACGGGGCTCCATTAATACGAGGCGGAATTCCTCCCGCTAACGCCAACAATGAGGCACCATCTCTTCCTCTGGCAAAAACAATGGGGCACTAATTCTCCCACTGAACCAATGAGGGGGAATATTAGTCCCACTGACACCAATAATGGGGCACTATTCCTCCCACTGACACCAATGATGGGACACTACTCCTCCCACTGACACCAATGATGGGACACTACTCCTCCCACTGACACCAATGATGGGGCACTATTCCTTCCAATGATGGGGCACTATTTGTCCCACTGACACCAATGATGGGGCACTATTCCTCCCACCGACACCAGTCATGGAGCACTATTCCTCCCAATGATGGGGCACTATTCCTCCCACTGACACCAACAATGAGGCACCATCTCTTCCTCTGGCAAAAACAATGGCGCACTAATCCTCCCACTGACACCAATGATGGGGCACTATTCCTCCCACTGACACCAATGATGGGGCACTATTCCTCCCACTGATACCAATGATTGGGCAATATTCCTCCCACTGACACCAATGATGGGACACTATTCCTCCCACTGACACCAATGATGGGGCACTATTCCTCCCACTGACACCAATGATGGGGCACTATTCCTCCCACTGACACCAATGGTGGGGCACTATTCCTCCCACTGACACCAATGATGGGGCACTATTCCTCCCACTGACACCAATGATGGGGCACTATTCCTCCCACTGACACCAATGATGGGGCACTATTCCTCCCACTGACACCAATGATGGGACACTATTCCTCCCACTGACACCAATCATGGAGCACTATTCCTTCCAAAGATGGGGCACTATTTGTCCCACTGACACCAATGATGGGGCACTATTCCTCCCACCGACACCAGTCATGGAGCACTATTCCTCCCAATGATGGGGCACTATTCCTCCCACTGACACCAACAATGAGGCACCATCTCTTCCTCTGGCAAAAACAATGGCGCACTAATCCTCCCACTGACACCAATGATGGGGCACTATTCCTCCCACTGATACCAATGATTGGGCAATATTCCTCCCACTGACACCAATGATGGGACACTATTCCTCCCACTGACACCAATGATGGGGCACTATTCCTCCCACTGACACCAATGATGGGACACTATTCCTCCCACTGACACCAATCATGGAGCACTATTCCTTCCAATGATGGGGCACTATTTGTCCCACTGACACCAATGATGGGACACTATTCCTCCCACTGACACCAAATCATGGAGCATTATTCCTCCCAATGATGGGGCACTATTCCCCCCACTGACACCAGTCATGGAGCACTATTCCTCCCAATGATGGGGCACTATTCCTCCCACTGACACCAACAATGAGGCACCATCTCTTCCTCTGGCAAAAACAATGGCGCACTAATCCTCCCACTGACGCCAATGATGGGGCACTATTCCTCCCACTGACGCCAATGATGGGGCACTATTCCTCCCACTGACACCAATGATGGGGCACTATTCCTCCCACTGACGCCAATGATGGGGCACTATTCCTCCCACTGACACCAACGATGGGGCACTATTCCTCCCAATAACACCAATGATGGGGCACTATTCCTCCCACTGACGCCAATGATGGGGCACTATTCCTCCCACTGACACCAATGATGGGGAACTATTCCTCCCACTGACACCAACGATGGGGAACTATTCCTCCCACTGACACCAACAATGGGGCACTATTCCTCCCACTAACACCAATGATGGGGCACTATTCCTCCCACTGACACCAATGATGGGGCACTATTCCTTCCACTGACACCAATGATGGAGCACTATTCCTTCCACTGACACCAACAATGGGGAACTATTCCTCCCACTCACACCTAGTGGTGTGTTTAGGTTACGTGCTGCCTAGGCAACACAAAAATTGGCTCCCCCCCCATGAAGAGACCCTGACAAACACCCCCCTCCCCCACAATAAGAGCCTGACATTGACAAACAACACCCCACTTGAGACAGCCTTCCACTACTACCACCCCCATGCACTGGCAACCCCCGACCCTAGTGAGAAAGAAGACACTCACCTTCACAGCTCTGGACATCCGCGGGAACAAGAGTCAGGCTCTGCATACACCATCAAGCAGCCCTCAGCCTCTCTCAGATCCCACCTGTTGCGCATGCTGTGCGCGTCCTTTGTTCCATCCCTTCTTTCGGGGGTCGGCGCTGCCACCCTGAAAAATGCAGCTGCCCCCCTGAAAAAATGCCGCCCTAGGCAAATGCCTTGTGGTAAATACGCCCCTGCTCACACCAATGATGTGGCACTATTCCTCCCGCTATCACCAATGGTGTAGGTCCTGGACAGCCGTCAGGCCCCATCAATCACCCACATGCTATATAGATGTAGAGCTGCAAAGCCGACCACTGCACTCCACTGATGCATTTCACCTTCAACTAGGGCTTATTTATAGGGATCTACCAATAATCTGTGGTGGGGGTGATATATATCCATGGTAGGAACAGGTCAGATGTTCAATAAAGGCCTTCTGAATATGTGGTTGGCAGGGGTGTGTAGGCTTGCCTTTCTACCTCCATGAGGGTTTATGAATTCACTGCTTGCAAGTTAGGTTACTGATGCCTCTGACACTTACAGTTGCAAGAAAAAGTATGTGAACCCCTTGGGATTACGTGGAGTTTTGCATGAATTGGGCATAAAATGTGCTCTGAACGTCATCTAAGTCACAACAATAGAAGAACACAGTCTGCTGAACATAATACTACACAAACATTAGATGTCGCCATGGTTTAATTGCACATAACATGTAAACATTCACAGTGCAGGGAGGAAAAAGTCTGTGAACCTTTGGACTTAATAACTGGTTGACCCTCCTTCGGCAGCAATAACCTCAACCAAACGTTTCCTGTAGTTGCAGATCAGACCTGCACAATGATCTGGAGTCATTTTGGACCACTCCTCTTCACAAAACTGTTTCAGTGTAGCAATATTCTTGGGATGTCTGGTGTGAATCGCTCTCTTAAGGTCATGCCACAGCATTTCAATGGGGTTGAGGTCAGGACTCTGACTGGGCCACTCCAGAAGGCGTATTCTGTGCTGTTGCAGCCATTGTTTTGTTGAATTACTTGTATGTTTTGGGTCATTGTCCTGTTGCATCACCCATCCTCTGCGGAGCTTCAGTTGGCGGACAGATGGTCGTACGTTTTCCTGCAAAATGTCTTGATAAACTCTGGAATTCATTTTCCCATCAATGACAACAATGCGTCCAGGCCCTGAGGCAGCAAAGCAGCCCCAAACCATGATGCTCCCTCCGCCATGTTTCACAGTGGGGATGAGGTTTTGATGTTGGTGTGCTGGTCCTTTTTTTCTCCACACATAGTGTTGTGTGTTCTTCCCAAACAACTCAATCTTGGTTTCATCTGTCCACAGTATATTCTGCCAGTAGTGCTGTGGAACATCCAGGTGCTCTTTTGCAAACATCAAACGTGCTGCAATATTCTTTTTGGACAGCAATGGCTTCCTCCGTGGTGTCCTCCCATGTACTCCATTCTTGTTTAATTTTTTCCTTATTGTAGATGTGTCAACAAAAATGTTAGCATGTGCCAGAGATTTCTGTAGGTCTTTAGCTGACACTCTGGGATTCTTCTTTACCTCATGCAGCATTCTGCGCTGTGCTCTTGCAGTCATTTTTACAGGACGACCACGCCTAGGGAGAGTAGCAACAGTGCTAAACTTTCTCCATTTGTAGACAGTCTGTCTTACCGTGGACACAGGAACATCAAGGCTTTTGGAGATACTTTTGTAACCCTTTCCAGCTTCATGCAAGTCAACAATTCTTGATGGTAGGTCTTCTGAGAGCTCTTTTCTGCGAGGCATGGTTCACATCAGACAGTGCTTCTTGAAACCAGTAAACCCAAAACAGGTGTCAGCAACACATCCAATATCATCACACTGATTGGAGTCAAGGTTGGCTCACTCCTGGCTCCAATTAGCTCTGGGAGAAGTCATTAAGCTAGGGCCTCACATACTTTTTCCTCCCTGCGCTGTGAATGTTTACATGTTATGTGCAATGAAACCATGGCAACATCTAATGTTTGTGTAGTATTATGTTCAGCAGACTGTGTTCTTCTATTGTTGTGACTTAGATGACGTTCAGAGCACATTTTATGCCCAATTCATGCAAAACTCCACGTAATCCCAAGGGGTTCACATACTTTTTCTTGCAACTGTATGTATGTGAAGGTCGATATCTAGCTTTTGATTGATGATAATAATTGGATTTTTTACTTACTGGAAAAAAAAGATCCTTTGCTTGGAGTATGTGAAGGGATGCTGCTTTGAGTAGGTAGGGTATACAGGGTTATGCTGCTGCCACCAGGAGAATGGACAAAGCTGTATGGACAGTCTACTGCAGCCTGTCTCAACTTTTTTCCCCCCTAGGAACCCATGAAATCAGGTTTAGGTCTTGGGGAACCCCTGCTAAAAACCAATTTATCGGTGGTCATTGGGAAAAAGGCCCCTTTATTTGGTGGCCTAGAGGAAGGATGCCCCCTTTACAGTAGTGGTCAGAATACCACTCTTACAGACAGCTAAAAAGATCATTAATGTTGTGCCGATGACTGCCATGTGGCTTTGGCCCCGGAACTATCAAATGAGAGGTCAATTAATCATAGCTCAAGGAACCCAAGGATTCTATGGAACCCTGGTTGAGAATGGATGGTCTACTGTAATCCCTTCCACTCCCATCATGCTCCAGTTATATAGCAAAGCAATAGTAGAAGTTGCTCATACAAACAGAGGGGAGGGACCTGTGTCCCTTAATAAACTCAATAAAAGAGGCAGTGGAAATCACCAAAATGTCCTCCTTCTCAATCCTGCACAGCAGGTGAGGATGGAGTTTTAGAGGAGGAAAGGAATAGATCATAGTGAACTAATGCCACAGAGTCACCAGAACATTCCCTGCAACGGCTAGTGGATCCCTGGACCTGGAGGCAAACTTGCTCAGCTTGTTGTTGAACCTGGGAGCCAGGAGGTTCACATCCAGAAGCCCCCACTTGTAACAGAGGTCTATAAATACCAGGGAGTGAATAGACTATTCTCCTGAGTCCACATGTTGACAATGGAGAAAATCATCCTGCCAATTTTCAAATCCCTAGATGTGCACAAGACTGGAACATTCTGACTGCCACTGCTGTGGAGTTGTCCAACGGAATCAGGGTTAGATGACCTTGCTGTCCAGAGGTCCAGCGTTGAAGAGGTAACTTACACGTAACAAGTTCCAGACTATGGATGGGGGAGATCAGCTTATTATGGTAATCAAGTCCATTACACCGAAAGGGTGTCCAGGGCTTTTCCCCAGCATGAGAGGCTGGCATCTGTCGTGAGAATATTTGGGACCAATGGGAGGAAGGATTTCCCTGACTTCAGGACTGGAGCTTTTCCTGAGGAAGTAACACCCTGGACAGAGAGGTGTCAAGGAGAAGGACTAGATATCCCAACTGATGAGCTGGGAATATGAGTCGCATACAGGATCCATCCAAACCTCTGTAGCGTTTGCACTTGACCAGGTGACCACAAAGTGGAAGCACACCTTCATTGTGAGGAGAACTTTTGGGTTTGGAGGATTGGGTAGTCCAGGATTTACAGTGGGGCTGAGTCCCAGATCTTGGACTTGGAGGCCTGGGAGAAATGAAAGGAACCCTTCCTAGCCTCTGAGGTACAGGGTTTTCCTTCTTTTGCTGGGGCAAACGGGTGCGTTTTTTCCCCTGTGAGGTCCTCGATAAAGTTGCCCAGGGTCTGGCCAAAGTGGAGCTCCCCACTAAAGGGCATATGAAATAGGCAGTTCTTGTACGTATCTTCTCCTAGGACAGTAGCAAAAGATTGGAGCATGATGGGAAGTAGATGGGGTTATACTAGGCTGTCTAAGATCCTGAAGGCAGCAGCATAACCCTATCTACCTGAATTACTCATCCTGTGTCCCCTGATATAAGATTAAGAATGAGGTGTCCACTGAGGAGATCAGGACATGGAGCATTGTACACAATCAGCTCTTATTCATAAGGTAAAGGACCTTATAAGGTGAGACTTTATGAAAACGTGTCAAGCTTTCTGTATATCAGCTCTTTGAATAAACACCCACAAACCAGTGCCATCTTAAAACCATCATGGGCCCCTGGACAAAGTAATGCACTGGGGCCCTTACCAGGTGTCCCCATCACAGTGTCCTCAAACATCAGGTGTCCCCATCACAGTGTCCTCAAACATCAGGTGTCCCCATCACAGTGTCCTCAAACATCAGGTGTCCCCATCACAGTGTCCTCAAACATCAGGTGTCCCCATCACAGTGTCCTCAAACATCAGGTGTCCCCATCACAGTGCCCCTCCCCTTTGTATTCACAGATCACAAATGCTGTTCCCACCTGCAATGAAGGCAGCTCCTCCCTCTTCTCCTGCACTGATGCTGAGGTGAGTTCCCGGCTCTGGCTCTCTTTTGCCCCCTACAGGAGAATGTTGAATCCTCTCTCTATCAGAAGCCAGCCACTGTGCCTTCTGACAGGAGTGACATTGCAGTTACTCCTGTGAAATAATAGCAGGAGTGGCCAAATCAGGAGTGCACCTACACCCCATCACAACACCCAGGCACCCCTTGTCCTGGCCCTGATCATGGGCCCCCATGCATTTGGGGCCCCTGGGCAATGGCTATTTATTAGGATGGCCCTGCCACCAACATTGCAAGATTTTAGCTAGCAATCCTTATGTTTTCTGAGGTCCTGCCGAGATAGGACATGTATGGATGGAGCAGGACTGGTAGCCAAATCTACCTTGTGTCAGCAGAAATTGATTTGCATCCCCATCTCCTAGGACACAACCCCCCCAATCCCCTCTCCTAGCACAAATCCCCTCCCCCAAATCCCCCCTCCTAGCATAAATCACCCCAATCCCACCTCCTAGCACAAACCCTTCTAAATCCTTCCACATAGTACAACCCCCTCCAAATTTCCCTTCCCATCACAAATCCCCATCTCCTAGCACAACCCCTCCCAATCCCCCCTCCTAGCATAAATCACCCCAATCCCACCTCCTAGCACAACCCCCCCTCTTCTAGCACAAATCCCCCCATCCCCCTCATTCCCTTTCCTAGGACAAATTCCCTCCCCAATCCCCGTCCCAGCACCAATCCTCTACCTTCCATCCTCCTACCAAGGACAAATTTCCCCAAATCCCTCCTCTAGCTAAAACCGCTCCAGATTACCCTTCCCAGCATAAAATCATCCCACTTTACCCGACCCCCCGCCCCTTTTAGAACAAATCACTCCCCAACCCCCCTCCTATGCACAAACCCCCCCCCCCCATCATCCCCATTAGCATAAATTGCCCCCATCCCCCCTGCTACACAAACCACTCATCTTGGCACAAATGATTGTGATGGGGTGATGTGAGGAGTGAAGATGCAGGAATTGGGGTGATCTGAGCGGTGAAGGTGCAGGAATTGGGGTGATCTGAGCGGTGAAGGTGCAGGAATTGGGATGATCTGAGGGGTGAATATGGAGGAATTCCGGTGATCTGAGTTCTTGGGGTGCTATTAAAAAACTGGCATGCTGACTAATGTTTGCAAACTGACAACAAGGAACAGTGTCCCATCACTGGTGTCAGTGGGAGGAATAGTGTCCCATCACTGGTGTCAGTGGGAGGAAAAGTGCCCCATCATTGGTGTCAATGGAAGGAATAGTGCCCCATCATTGGTGTCAGTGGGAGGAATAGTGTCCCATCACTGGTGTCAATGGGAGGAAAAGTGCCCCATCATTGGTGTCAATGGAAGGAATAGTGCCCCATCATTGGTGTCAATGGAAGGAATAATTCCCCATCATTGGTGTCAGCGGGAGGAATGGCTCTTCATCGTTGGTGTACGTGGGAGGAATAATGCCTCATTGTCAGAGGAAGGAATAGTGCCCCAAGGGCCAGATAAAGGCAAGCAAAGGACCGCCCCCGGCTCATGGGCCACAGATTGGAGACCAATGCTTTAAAGGATGTCTTTCCTCAACAATCCATACATCTGTTTCTGGAAACTGCCGCATGTTCTCCCTTAAGAGACCTCTCCACCTCGCTATCTCCTGCCCCCTCAGCAGGACCAATGGAAAGCAGTACGGAGGATACATTTTCGCCATCGAAATGAGTTAACTTGCAGCTGTTTCCAGAAAAAAAAAAAGAAAAACAAATAATTTCTAAAGCTTCTAAAATGTGCAGGTGAAGTGCTATTGCGTTTCGTGGCAGTGGACAGCGTTCAAACCATCCCGGAACTCCACATATATACACCGCGATAAAAGTGCGAAACATTTCATGGTTACTTTTTTTCCCCATCCATAGATATAATATATGTACACGTATATATAAAATGAAAACAAATAATAACAGACCGGTACGTACGACAAAACAGGTGCCAACAAACAACATTGAACCCGGCACAGTAACAAAAAAAACCCAAAAAACAAAAAACGGGATTTTCCTTGCACCGTTCCCTCGTGTCTCTAGCACCGTGGCCTCCAAGTATGGAGCCTCCACATTAGAAGAGCCCTACTGTGTGAACACTGAATCCGATACACACGTGTGTTAGCAGCTATGTAAACACTTTGTAGAAATTCTTCTTACTCCACCGCCAATTCTGGACCCACATGGGACGGGAACGGCGCGGTCATTCGCTGAAATAAAACTTTCAGGCACAAGTTTTAAAAAAAAAAAACGAGTTCATCTCGGACATCACAGGATGCCTCTAGATCTGTAATACAACTTGTACATCAGCAAGAATGGCTCCATGGAACTGGAATCCACAACTGGGGGGGATTGAGTGCAAGAGGCAAGTTAGTTGGGAGGAAGCGTCTCCAACTTTTCGAGCTTCTTCTTGACCATGACCGGAGGGTACGGAATAATGGCTCCATGGAACTGGAATCCACAACTGGGGGGGACTGGGTGCAAGAGGCAAGTTAGTTGGGAGGAAGCGTCTCCAACTTCTCGAGCTTCTTCTTGACCATGACTGGAGGGTACGGAATAATGGCTCCATGGAACTGGAATCCACAACTGGGGGGGATTGGGTGCAAGAGGCAAGTTAGTTGGGAGGAAGCGTCTCCAACTTTTCGAGCTTCTTCTTGACCATGACCGGAGGGTAGGGAATAATGGCTCCATGGAACTGGAATCCACAACTGGGGGGGACTGGGTGCAAGAGGCAAGTTAGTTGGGAGGAAGCGTCTCCAACTTCTCGAGCTTCTTCTTGACCATGACTGGAGGGTACGGAATAATGGCTCCATGGAACTGGAATCCACAACTGGGGGGGATTGGGTGCAAGAGGCAAGTTAGTTGGGAGGAAGCGTCTCCAACTTTTTGAGCTTCTTCTTGACCATGACTGGAGGGTACGGAATAATGGCTCCATGGAACTGGAATCCACAACTGGGGGTGATTGCGTGCAAGAGGCAAGTTAGTTGGGAGGAAGCGCCTCCAACTTTTCGAGCTTCTTCCTGGCCAGTTCCTGCGCTTCCTCTTCATGACCGGAGGGTACAGAATAATTCCTCTTCGTGACTGGAGGATACGGAATAATTCCTTTTCATGACCGGAGGATACGGAATAATTCCTCTTCATGACCGGAGGATACGGAATAATTCCTCTTCATGACCGGAGAATATGAAATAATGCCTTCATGGAACTGGAATCCACAACTGGGGGGGATTGGGTGCAAGAGGCAAGTTAGTTGGGAGGAAGCATCTCCAACTTTTCGAGCTTCTTCTTGGCCAGTTCCTGCGCTTCCTCTTCGTGACCGGAGGATATAGAATAATCAAAGAGACGTTGGAGGAACGAGTAGCATAACCGCATGTTCCCATAAAAGCCCAACTGGCCAAGGTTTTCTTCTAAAACAGAGCGACAACCAGCAGGCTTTAAGCCCTCTAGACCAGGGGTGTCAAACTGGTGGCCCTCAAGCTGTTGCAAAACTTCAAGTCCCATCATTCCTCTGCCTTTGGTGTAACTGTCAGTCTTGCAATGCCTCATGGGACTTTGGCAACAGCTGGGGGGGGGGGCACCAGTTTAACGCCCGTGCTGTAGAACCTCAATGCTGGGTAAGTCCCCTTTAAGTCTACACACACAGGCGCTGTTCAATTCTGGCTAAAGAGCATCAGATTTACCAGCCGTTTTACCAAGTTATGAGCAGCTTGCCAGGTTCTACAGCAAAACGCGTCAGTGGCTGAAGCCGTCTTTTACTCACTTTTATTATCACTTAAAGTGTTACTAAACCCCGGACTCTGCATTCAATATATCCGCTCTCCCCGGACCCCGCATTCAATATATCCGCTCTCCCCGGACCCCGCATTCAATATATCCGCTCTCCCCGGACCCCGCATTCAATATATCCGCTCTCCCCGGACCCCGCATTCACTATATCCGCTCTCCCCGGACCCCGCATTCACTATATCCGCTCTCCCCGGACCCCGCATTCACTATATCCGCTCTCCCCGGACCCCGCATTCACTATATCCGCTCTCCCCGGACCCCGCATTCACTATATCCGCTCTCCCCGGACCCCGCATTCACTATATCCGCTCTCCCCGGACCCCGCATTCACTATGTCCGCTCTCCCCGGACCCCGCATTCACTATATCCGCTCTCCCCGGACTCCGCATTCACTATATCCGCTCTCCCCGGACCCCGCATTCACTATATCCGCTCTCCCCGGACCCCGCATTCACTATGTCCGCTCTCCCCGGACCCCGCATTCACTATGTGCGCTCTCCCCGGACCCCGCATTCACTATGTCCGCTCTCCCCGGACCCCGCATTCACTATGTCCGCTCTCCCCGGACCCCGCATTCACTATGTCCGCTCTCCCCGGACCCCGCATTCACTATATCCGCTCTCCCCGGACTCCGCATTCACTATATCCGCTCTCCCCGGACCCCGCGTTCACTATATCCGCTCTCCCCGAACCCCGCATTCACTATATCCGCTCTCCCCGGACCCCGCATTCACTATATCCGCTCTCCCCGGACCCCGCATTCACTATATCCGCTCTCCCCGGACCCCGCATTCTCCTTTAGGAGGATGCAGGACCCCGATATCACATGCACTCTCCAAGGAAAAAAAAAAAGGCTCTAGAAATACACACCACCCCCCGAGCCTCTGTTCTATCAGCAGATATTGAGGAGACACTGGAAGAAGGGGAGGATCAGAGAAGACAGGATCAATCAGCCTTTTTACACAATGCAGAGGATTAACCCCTTAGGTCCCACAGTGAGTATAACACGCATGCTTTACTGCATCTACAGACTGATTGTACTGTTGTGGGTTTAGTAACACTTTAATGCAACAGGGAGTCGGTGTCTGTGTGCAGCCGGCTGCCATTTTGCTGCGGTCCAGTCTGGAATTGCCGAATTCAGGTCTTAATAGCAGGCTTCCATTTTGTATGGATCAGAGAATGAGAACACTCGACCTCCACCCATACTCTTCATTCCATCAACAACGGACACTGGTGCCGGCTCAGGCTCCTGTTAGTCAGCCTCACTGAACCTCTATGGTGCCTTTGCTAAATCTTCGGTTTACATTCAAAGCTCAATAGAGATGCCAACGCGTTTCAGCCGATGTGGCCTTGGGCCGGCCATAGATGGTGCAAATTTCTTTCCTGCAACCACACAAATGGTGCCGACAGGGGAATCCCTCCAGCCAAGCATTGTCTTCTCCCGGCAGGGGTGTGCAAGTGAATCCGGCAGGCTGGCTGTACCCAAGCTGATCGATCGATCGGTACATTCGTCCGCCCACACAGGGTTCCGTCTATGGCCGGCCTTACTCATAGTTCTCTAAACCACAATAAATAACCCTTGCCTAAAACACAACTATTCATACACACCTCTACCAAATAAAGAGCATCGATGGGTTAAACAATCAGAAAGATTAGAAGAACATCCTTTGCATCCATGTTGGAAAAATATAGATAGCGATCAGTAAGGCCAAAACGCGTTAGGGTCTCTGTCAAGCTCTGAACGTTTTTCAACCAGTGTGCCACGGCACCCCAGGAAGAGTCCTCAGGGGTGCCGTGGCAAAGAGACAAGATCTTCCCGCACATTCTGATCTCAGCGTGTTCTTTCCGAACTCCCATATACAGACAGAAGGGAGAGAGCACAGCCCACACCTCCTCCCATCTATACTCCTGCCGGCAATTCAGGAAGCTGTTCGGGCGCCCAACATGTCCTTAGCAACCGATGACATCATCTTTTGGTAGGACGTAGACAGGAGGCCAGCAAAGCTTTCTATAAGCTACATTTCAGGGCTCGTCCACACCAGGTTCGTGGTAACGTGTGCAAAATTATGCAATTTCATGCACCGTGCAAAAAGGGCCATATAGGCCGAAACGCGCTAGTCATCTGTCAAAGCTTCGAATGTAAGCCCAATAAATGAGGCACAGAGCATCAGTGATCATGTGCTTTCTTTTTTCGTTTGGATAACTATGAAGTGCAATGCTCCCAAGTTTTAGATGGGGTCACCCTCCTGAAAGGCCGGGGCTCTATGCCAGCAGGGACCCAGTCCATGCCCCATGAGTCACACAAGTCCAAAGAAGCCAGGAGGGCTGCACTCCATAAGATTGCCAACTTCGGCTTTCCTGATATGGACAAAGACAAAGAGTCCTACTCCAACTCTTTTCACCCAAAAGGCTTGCTAGCGATCAGTAAGGCCATAATGGCCGAAACGCGTTAGTTATCTGTCAAAGCTTCGAATGTAAGCCCAATAAATAAGGCCCAGAGCATCAGTGATCATGTGCTTTCTTTTTTCGTTTGGATAACTTTCTATGAAGTGCAATGCTCCCAAGTCTTAGATGGGGTCACCCTTCTGAAAGGCCGGGGTTCTATGCCAGCAGGGACCCAGTCCATGCCCCATGAGTAACACAAGTACAAAGAGGACAGGAAGACTGCACTCCATAAGATTGCCAACTTCGGCTTTCCTAATATGGACAAAGACAAAGAGTCCTACTCCAACGCGTTTCGTCCACAAGGCTGGTTAGCTATCAGTAAGGCCATAAAAGCCAAAACACGTTAATCTGTGAAGCTTCGAATGTAAGCCGAATAAATGAGGCACAGAGCATCAGTGATCATGTGCTGACTCTGACATGTTTCATCCACAAGGCTCTCCATAAGGTTGCCAACTTCGGACAGCTTTCCTGATATGGACAAAGAGTCCTACACCAACGCGTTTCACCCACAAGGCTGGCTAACTATCAGTAAGGCCCTAAAGGCCAAAACGCGTTAGACATCTGCCAAAGCTTTGAATGTAAGCTGAATAAATGAGACACAGAGCATCAGCAAGCATGTGCTGACTTTCTTTTTTCGCTTGGGTAACTTTCTATGCAGTGCAATGCTCCCAAGTCTTAGATTGGGTCACCCTCCTGAATGGGCGGGGCTGTATGCCAGCAGGGATTCATTCTATGCCCCATGAGTCCCACAAGTGCAAAGAGGACAGGAGAACTGCACTCCATAAGATTGCCAACCTCGGACAGCTACTGGAGTCCTACTCCAACGCGTTTCGCCCACAAGGCTGGGCTTAACCGTAGAGGTGAAGAAGAGCAAGAGTGGAAATAGAAATACACAACGTAATGAGGGTCACTGGCTATACCAATAATATTTCAGCGTTTTTCAACCAGTGTGCCACGGCACCCCAGGAAGAGTCCTTAGGGGTTCCGTGGCAAAAAGACAAGATCTTCCCGCACATTCTGATCTCAGTGTGTTCTTTCCCAACTCCCATATACAGACAGAAGGGAGAGAGCACAGCCCACACCTCCTCCCATCTATACTCCTTCCGGCAATCCAGGAAGCTGTTCGGGCACCCAACATGTCCTTAGCAACTGATGACGTCATCTTTTGGTAGGACGTAGGCAAGCGGCCGGCACAGCTTTCTATAAACTACATTTCAGGGCTCGTCCACACCAGGTTTGGTGTGGTAATCTGTGCAAAATCACAGATGAGAGAGAGCACAGCCCACACCTCCTCCCATCTATACTCCAGGACGCTGTTCGGGCACCCAACATGTCCTTAGCAACCGATGACGTCATCTTTTGGTAGGACGTAGGCAGGCAGCCAGCACAGCTTTCTATAAACTACATTTCAGGGCTCGTTCACACCAGGTTTGGTGTGGTAATCTGTGCAAAATCACAGAAGGGAGAGAGCACAGCCCACACCTCCTCCCATCTATACTCCAGGACGCTGTTCGGGCACCCAACATGTCCTTAGCAACGGATGACACAATTTTTTGGTAGGACGTAGGCAAGCGGCCGGCACAGCTTTCTATAAACTACATTTCAGGGCTCGTTCACACCAGGTTCGGTGTGGTAATCTGTGCAAAATCACAGAAGGGAGAGAGCACAGCCCACACCTCCTCCCATCTATACTCCAGGACGCTGTTCGGGCACCCAACATGTCCTTAGCAATGGATGACATCATCTTTTGGTAGGACGTAGGCAGGCAGCCAGCACAACTTTCTATAAACTACATTTCAGGGCTCGTCCACACCAGGATTGGTGTGGTAATCTGTGCAAAATCACAGAAGGGAGAGAGCACAGCCCACACCTCCTCCCATCTATACTCCAGCTAGCAATACAGGACGCTGTTTGGGCACCCAACATGTCCTTAGCAACCGATGACATCTTTTGGTAGGCCGGCACATTTTTTTTAAGCTTCACCTGCCTAGATCAGTCCATTAAAAATACGGCATGCGGAAATGTGCCAAAAAAGTGTGAATGAGCCCCCCCAGACTGGCATGCCCCAAGATGGTGCACAATGCTAAAGGGTGCCTCGACTGAAAAAGAAAAAGGTTGAGAAACATGGATGTATGTAAATGTCTCTCCAGTCTTCTCACCTCCACAGTTGGTGAGGACAAGCAACCTCCTGCATTGTGCTGGCTGTCGGCTCCACCACAGGCTGAAGCCCAATTTATGGGTGTTTCTATGAGGGAGCGCGAAGCACTTGATTCCCCCCCCCCCCCGGCGGATTTTACATTCCATTTGTACACAAAGGTGATACTCTCTTCAGGAAAGCTGCTCTAGCCTCAGGTTTGCTGAGATAAAACAACGCCTCTGTGTTTAGGGTCCAGGAGACTTAGGGGCCCCATTTATGAAGATCAGCAAAACAATCACTTTTTTTACTTCATCCATTCATGGTTCCCGGACGCAAAAAGGTCCAAATAAAAGTGGCAGTGTCCAAAGAAGTTAAAAAAAAAACCCAACAAAAAACTTGCGGAAAGTTCCTTCTCTGCATCCCGGATAGGAAGATCCTCAGACCGAAGGTGATAAAATTGATCGATACAAAATAAATTTTGAGGATAATCTATAAAAGTGCAAACTAGATGTTGTCAGAGTTGTCGGGATCAATCGTTTTCAATTTAAAAAAAACACAATAAAATGGGAATTTCAGATCTTCATAACGAAGTCTTCTTTTTTTTTTAACTTTAAATAAACTTCTTCAGAGCGCTCTGCGACTGAGACGGGCAACTCGAGGATGGCCGGGGAATGGGAAAGCATGCTGGGACTTGTAGTTCCACAAACTCTATAGGCTCCCGGTTGCCTATCTCAGCTCTATACTGATCAGGTTGGCAGTAAAGTCAATTGGCAACAAATTGTTAAAGTTTAACTTTGCCTTTCAGACAAAAATCACACTGTAAAGCCAGCCAGAGAAACAATCAACTTTGTAAATATATATGTCTCTGTAGATTATAAATGATCTATATTCGTTAAAACGGAATAATAAAAAAAAAAAATCGGTTATGGGTTTATTTTCAAAAAAAGCACATGAACTGTATTTTTAAAGGAAGATAGTATAAGTACCTGGGTCAATCTTGACATCCGTGCACAGCAGTATGCACACTGGGAGCGGGGGGGGGTAGGTTCTGTACACAGTGCTGAGCTTACCGGTGTGCTGTCGCTCCTGTGCACAGTGCAAAGCTTACTATTGTGCTGCCGCTCCTGTGCACAGTGCTGAGCTTACTAGTGTGCTGCCGCTCCTGTGCACAGTGCAAAGCTTACTAGTGTGCTGCCACTCCTGTGCACAGTGCTGAGCTTACTAGTGTGCTGCCGCTCCTGTGCACAGTGCTGAGCTTACTAGTGTGCTGTCGCTCCTGTGCACAGTGCTGAGCTTACTAGTGTGCTGTCGCTCCTGTGCACAGTGCTGGGCTTAGTAGTATACTGCCACTCCTGTGCACAGTGCAAAGCTTACTATTGTGCTGCCGCTCCTGTGCACAGTGCTGGGCTTAGTAGTGTACTGCCACTCCTGTGCACAGTGCTGGGCTTACTGGTGTGCTGCCACTCCTGTGCACAGTGCTGGGCTTACTGGTGTGCTGCCACTCCTGTGCACAGTGCTGGGCTTACTGGTGTGCTGCCACTCCTGTGCACAGTGCTGAGCTTACTAGTGTGCTGTCGCTCCTGTGCACAGTGCTGAGCTTACTAGTGTGCTGTCGCTCCTGTGCACAGTGCTGAGCTTACTAGTGTGCTGTCGCTCCTGTGCACAGTGCTGGGCTTAGTAGTATACTGCCACTCCTGTGCACAGTGCAAAGCTTACTATTGTGCTGCCGCTCCTGTGCACAGTGCTGGGCTTAGTAGTGTACTGCCACTCCTGTGCACAGTGCTGGGCTTACTGGTGTGCTGCCACTCCTGTGCACAGTGCTGAGCTGACCAGTGTACTGCCACTCCTGTGCACAGTGCTGAGCTGACCAGTGTACTGCCACTCCTGTGCACAGTGCTGAGCTGACCAGTGTACTGCCACTCCTGTGCACAGTGCTGAGCTGACCAGTGTACTGCCACTCCTGTGCACAGTGCTGGGCTTACTAGTGTACTGCCGCTCCTTCACTGTATAAGCCATAGACCAATGACAGGGATCAGATTTAATTGTACAGGAGGCAGAGGACCTGTCTGAACTGCCTGGCAGGATCAGCAAAATTTCAAATCTTTTGGCATGCAATGTATTTCCCTTCTTCCCCAGAGTTCAGCCCCAGGTATATTGTACCCATCATCACCACGAGGACTGAAGAGGCTCCTGAAGCATCAGCTGTGCCCAATGGGGAAGGTGCAACCTTTGCTTACTGCCGTGGGAGAAATGGAAACATGGCTGCCTATGGAACGCCTGCGCAGATGGAGCATTTCACCAATCTGCTGCTCTCCCTCAAAATTTGATCGTGGGGCGCAGCGATTGCTGCCTTTATAAATCATGGGGCCCCCTACCCCTTCCCACAGGTGGTACCCCTTAGGCCCCAGGAGGAAGGCCATCAGCAAAGGATGTCCACAAACACACAGTCCCTCCCTCCCTCCTCCAGGGCCTAGGGTAAGCCGGTCTATCCACCTGCCCCCCCATTGCACCCCCTCCTTACTTCACCACAGCACAACCCTACTGTCCCCATCCTCTGTCTTCCCTTTTCTACCAATCGCTGCCCTTTGTCCTCAACCGGTATGATCAAGACAGGTCCTCCGACTCGGCCTGCTTCCCTTCCCGTCCTTTCTGCCGGCAATGCTCAGCAATCACAAGTCCAAGTCCTTTCACTATAGATATGCAGGTGGGCCAACACTGGAAACCATGGGGCCCTCCACAGCCTACAGACTGCTGACCCAATGGGGCCCAGTATGGGAGTACAACCCATACCCCCTTATTGGCAGAAGGCTACACAAGACACCAATCTAGTATTTACAAAGTTGATTACTTCGCTGTCTCGTATCGAAATGTAAAAACGGTCATGACAGAAGATCGGTCCTTATAACCCCTCGCTACCCAAGGACCGAACAACAAAGTGCAAAACAAAAGTGAAGAGATCGATCGATGAAAAGATCATTCATACTGCCGCCGGTCGCCTCCTGTGAATGGAGGCAGAGAGACAGCCCAAGACGGCACAGAGGACCGAAGATCTCTATAGAGATGGCCATACATGTCGCTATTTGTGATCGTTCGAGGTGGGAGCAATCACCGACCAGCAATTTATCATCGAACGCCGCAACACGCTTGTAGTTGGCTAACAATATTGATGGCAAATATGATCGATGGGTCATAAATGAAGCCAACTGTAGGATCCATCTGTACTATGATCAGTTCCCCCGAGGCACATAATCAGATATTTATTAGGACCCGTGTCAACGGGCTTCAGGCTTGTGTCAGTGACAAGTGAATTCGACCTGCAGTTGACTCCTCCCTCTGATCCACTTCAAGGGAGTTCTGCCTTCCTTTACGGCAGTGTTTCTCAACTCCAGTCCTCATGGGCCCCCAACAGGTCATGTTTTCAGGATTTCCATTATTTTGCACAGGTGATTTGATCAGTTTCACTGCCTTAGTAATTACCACAGCTGTTTCATCTGAGAGAAATCCTGAAAACATGACCTGTTGGGGGTCCATGAGGACTGGAGTTGAGAAACACTGCTGTAACTAGATGGAGAGGGAGGGGCCACACTGCTGTAATTAGCAGAGGAGGGAGGGGCCACATTGCTGTCATTAGCAGAGGAGGGAGGGGCCACATTGCTGTCACTAGCAGAGGACGGAGGGGCCACATTGCTGTAATTAGCAGAGGACGGAGGGGCCACATTGCTGTAATTAGCAGAGGAGGGAGGGGCCACATTGATGTAATTAGCAGAGGAGGGAGGGGCCACATTGATGTAATTAGCAGGAGAAGGAAGAGCCACATTGCTGTAGTTAGGAGAGGGAGGAGCTACATTGTATTTAAAAGAGGGAGTGGTCACATTGCTGTAACTCAGTGTTTCTCAACTCCAGTCCTCATGGACCCCCAACAGGTCATGTTTTCAGGATTTCCATTATTTTGCACAGGTGATTTGATCAGTTTCACTGCCTTAGTAATTACCACAGCTGTTTCATCTGAGGGAAATCCTGAAAACATGACCTGTTGGGGGTCCATGAGGACTGGAGTTGAGAAACACTGCTTTACGGAATACAAAACTCTCTGATGACCCACGTGGAAGAAATATATATTTGAAATGCTACAATTTTGGCCGTATTCAATAGATCTAAAAATATATTTCACTAAATACATATACATACACACACTGCATGCTGAAATGAGTTATTACAAAATATATGAAAAATATTTTTTAAAATACATTTAAAATATATTGTATGTCTAAAAATATCTTCCATTTTGCTTGAGGTGATTGTAGCCGTATTAGTCCTTAACTACATGCCGCCCAGCCACTGTACATGTACGGCGGCAGGGCGGCACTCGCAGGCAAAACCACGTTTTAAAACGTGTATTTTGTAAACAAATAGGGGGCGCGCGCGATGCGCACCGCCGCCCTATTTGTCCCGCAGATGTCAGTCGCCGGGTCACAGCTGCTCCTTAGCGGCTGTCCCGGCGATCGGCGGCAATCAGTGACAGAGAGCACAGCTGCAGTAGCTGTGCTGTCTGTCACTTCCCTGTCAGCTCGAGGATGAGCTGATCGAGAAAGAACAGTTTCTCTTTCTCGATCAGCCTTGTCCCGCCCAGTACACACCCCGCCCCCTAGTAAAACACTCCCCCTCACTCCTATAACCCTTCCCTGCAAAATAAAGGTAACCCCTTCCTCCCCAGTGCCATTAGTACAGTGTCAGTGTTTTTTTTCTTGCACTGATCACTGTATTAGTGTTTTTGGGGATGTCAGTGACCCCAAGTCACTACCCCCCAATGTCAGAATGTCCGCCGCAGTCCAGCCATAATTCGCTGATCGCCGCCATTATTAGTATAAAAAAACCCTAAAAATCCCAGTATCTTTCCCGCCATTTTTAAACGCTATAACTTCCACGTAAACCAATTTATTTACACGTATTGGGTTTTTTTTTAGCAAAGACATGTTGCAGAATGCATTTTGGCAGAAATTTATGACTAAATTTTATTTTTGCATTTTTTTTATAGCAAAAAGTACAAAATATAGTTTTTTTTTCCTCAAAATTGTCAGCCTTTTTTTTTTATAGCGCAAAAAATAAAAACCGCACAGGCGATCAAATACCACCGAAAGAAAGCTCAATTTGTGGGAAAAAAAAGGATGTAAGTTTCATTTATGTACCGTATTACATGACTGCGCAATTGTCCGTTAAACTAGCGCAGCGCTGTATAGCAGAAAAATGGCGTAAATTGCAGTATCTATACCAGCAATGGGCAAACTACGGCCCGGCGGACCTTTTAATCCGGCCCGCGGAGCTAGGCTCCCGCTAGGCTCCTCTCGCAGTCCGCCCTGAATGAAAATCTGTCTCCTATGAGGATCTGTCCCCCTCGACGTATCTGCGCATGTGCCGGAGATCGCGGATCGGCTGCTAATGCCTGAAACTGGCACATGCGCAGATACGTCGAGGGGGACAGATCCTCATAGGAGACAGATTTTCATGCTACACCGGAACGGCGAGAGGAACGCGCGGAGCAAAGGTAAGTGAATTGACACAGGGGGGACTTGGGGACTTAATATGGGGGATGAATTACTATATGGGGGATGAATTACTATGGGGGATGAATTACTATGGGGCATGAATTACTATAGGGGGGATGAATTACTATATGGGGGATGAATTACTATATGGGGGATGAATTACTATATGGGGGATGAATTACTATATGGGGGATGAATTACTATAGGGGGGATGAATTACTATATGGGGGATGAATTACTATATGGGGGATGGATTACTATATGGGGGATGAATTACTATGGGGGATGAATTACTATATGGGGGATGAATTACTATGGGGGATGAATTACTATGGGGGGTGAATTACTATATGGGGGATGAATTACTATGTGGGGGATGAATTACTATGGGGAATGAATTACTATAGGGGGGATGAATTACTATATGGGGGATGAATTACTATATGGGGGATGAATTACTATATGGGGGATGAATTACTATATGGGGGATGAATTACTATAGGGGGGATGAATTACTATATGGGGGATGAATTACTATATGGGGGATGGATTACTATATGGGGGATGAATTACTATGGGGGATGAATTACTATATGGGGGATGAATTACTATGGGGGATGAATTACTATGGGGGGTGAATTACTATATGGGGGATGAATTACTATGGGGGATGAATTACTATGGGGGATGAATTACTATATGGGGGATGAATTACTATATGGGGGATGAATTACTATAGGGGGATGAATTACTATAGGGGGGATGAATTACTATATGGGGGATGAATTACTATAGGGGGGATGAATTACTATATGGGGGATGAATTACTATGGGGGATGAATTACTATGGGGGATGAATTACTATATGGGGGGTGAATTACTATGGGGGATGAATTACTATATGGGGGATGAATTACTATATGGGGGATGAATTACTATATGGGGGATGAATTACTATATGGGGGATGAATTACTATATGGGGGATGAATTACTATGGGGGATGAATTACTATATGGGGGATGAATTACTATATGGGGGATGAATTACTATATGGGGGATGAATTACTATGGGGGATGAATTACTATATGGGGGATAAATTACTATGGGGGATGAATTACTATATGGGGGATGAATTACTATATGGGGGATGAATTACTATGGGGGGTGAATTACTATATGGGGGATGAATTACTATATGGGGGATGAATTACTATATGGGGGATGAATTACTATGGGGGATGAATTACTATATGGGGGATGAATTACTATATGGGGGATGAAATACTATATGGGGGATGAATTACTATGGGGGGTGAATTACTATGGGGGATGAATTACTATATGGGGGATGAATTACTATGGGGGATGAATTACTATATGGGGGATGTATTACTATGGGGGATGAATTACTATATGGAGGATGAATTACTATGGGGGATGAATTACTATATGGAGGATGAATTACTATGGGGGATGAATTACTATATGGAGGATGAATTACTATGGGGGATGAATTACTATATGGAGGATGAATTACTATGGGGGATGAATTACTATATGGGGGATTAATTACTATGCTTACTATGGGAGAATATTACTATACTTACTATGGATGACACATACACATCATTCATCTACTCTTGGTCCGGCCCCCGGGTCCAATATATGAACCCATTGCGGCCCTCAAGTCAAAAAGTTTGCCCACCCCTGATCTATACCATAGATTGTAGACGCTATAACTTCACACAAAGCAATCAATATACACTTATTGGGATTTTTTTTACCAAAAACATGGAGCAGAATACATTTTGGCCGAAATTTATAACCAACTATATGAGTTTACTATATATTTTTTATAGCTGAAAGTAAAAAAATATTGTTTTTCTTCAAAATTTTTGGCCTTTTTTTGTTTATAGCATGAAAAATAAAAAGCGCACAGGTGATCAAATTACACCGAAAGAAAGCTCTATTTGTGTGAAAAAAAAGGACGTAAATTTAGTTTGGGCGCAGCATTGCATGACCGCGCAATTATCAGTTGAATTAGTGCAGCGCCGCGTAGCAAAAAGAGGCGTGGTCATTAAGGGGGGTAAATCCTCAGGAGCTCAAGTGGTTAAAATTGTTTGTTTGTGCAAATAAAAAAAGTATCACGGACAGCACTCAATTGTTTCTTTAAAAATACAAATCTAAATTTTTGGAACGCATTTACAAATATATGTTAAAATTACTTTTTTATATATGAAAAAAAAATGTGAAGAATATATTTAAAAAAATATATTTTTAAAAATATATATATTTTAAATATATTCTTCAGTTTTTTTTAATATATAAAAAAGTAATTTTAACATATATTTGTAAATGCGTTCCAAAAATTTAGATTTGTATTTTTAAAGACATACAGAATATTTTAAATGTAATGTGTGTGTATATATAGTGTATATATATATATGTATATGTGCATGTATATGTATATTTATTGAAATATATTTTGAGATATATTGAATACGACCAAAATTGTAGCATTTCAAATGTAGGTCAAAATATTTGAGAAGAATATTTAAAAAAAAAAAAATAAATTATATATATATATATATATATATATATATATATATATATATATATATATATATATATATATATATATATATATATATATATATATATATACCTATAACGTGTTTCCCCGAAAATAAGACCCTGTCTTATATTTTTTTTGCCTCAAAAAAACACACTAGGTCATATTTTCGGGGTAGGTCCTATACTTTATCAATTCCCAAAAATAGCACTAGGTCTTATTTTTGGGGTATGTATTATTTTAGGGGAAATAGGGTGTATATATATATATATACAGTGGGGATCAAAAGTTTGGGCACCCCAGCTAAAAATGTGTATTAATGTACATAAAGAAGCCAAGGAAAGTAGGAAAAATCTCCAAAAGGCATCAAATTACAGATTAGACATTCTTATAATATGTCAACAAAAGTTAGATTTTATTTCCATCATTTACACTTTCAAAATAACACAAAAAAAAAATGGCGTCTGCAAAAGTTTGGGCCCCCTGCAGAATTTATAGCATGCACTGCCCCCTTTGCAAAGCTGAGACCTGCCAGTGTCATGGATTGTTCTCAATCATCGTCTGGGAAGACCAGGTGATGTCAATCTCAAAGGTTTTAAATGCCCAGACTCCTCTGACCTTGCCCCAACAATCAGCACCATGGGTTCTTCTAAGCAGTTGTCTAGAAAACTGAAACTGAAAATAGTTGACGCTCACAAAGCTGGAGAAGGCTATAGGAAGATAGCAAAGCGTTTTCAGATGTCAATATCCTCTGTTCGGAATGTAATTAAGAAATGGCAGTCATCAGGAACAGTGGAAGTTAAAGCAAGATCTGGAAGACCAAGAAAAATATCAGACAGAACAGCTCGCAGGATTGTGAGAAAAACAATTCAAAACCCACGTTTGACTGCACGATCCCTCCAGAAAGATCTGGCAGACACTGGAGTTGTGGTCACTATTCCACTATAAAGAGATACTTGTACAAATATGGTCTTCATGGAAGAGTCATCAGAAGAAAACCTCTTCTACATCCTCACCACAAAAATCATCGTTTGAACTTTGCAAATGAACATATAGACAAGCCTGATGCATTTTGGAAACAAGTTCTGTGGACCGATGAGGTTAAAATTGAACTTTTTGGCCGGAATGAGCAAAGGTACGTTTGGAGAAGAAGGGGCACAGAATTGAATGAAAAGAACCTCTGTCCAACTGTGAAGCATGGGGTTGGATCAATCATGCTTTGGGGTTGTGTTGCAGCCAGTGGCACAGGGAACATCTCACGAGTAGAAGGAAAAATGGATTCAATAAAATTTCAGCAAATTTTGGATGGTAACTTGATACCATCTGTGAAAAAGCTGAAGTTAAAGAGAGGATGGCTTCTACAAATGGATAATGATCCTAAACACACCTCGAAATCCACGGGGGATTACATCAAGAGGCGTAAACTGAAGGTTTTGCCATGGCCTTCACAATGTCCTGACCTCAACATCATTGAAAATCTATGGATAGACCTTAAAAGAGCCGTGCGTGACAGACAGCCCAGAAATCTCAAAGAACTGGAAGACTTTTGTAAGGAAGAATGGGCAAAGATACCTCAAACAAGAATTGAAAGACTCTTGGCTGGCTACAAAAAGCGTTTACAAGCCGTGATACTTGCCAAAGGGGGCAGTACAAGATATTAACTCTGCAGGGGGCCCAAACTTTTGCAGACGCCATTTTTTTGTTTTCTGTTATTTTGAAAGTGTAAATGATGGAAATAAAATCTAACTTTTGTTGACATATTATAAGAATGTCTAATCTGTAATTTGATGCCTTTTGGAGATTTTTCCATCTTTCCTTGGCTTCTTTATGCACATTAATACACATTTTTAGCTGGGGTGCCCAAACTTTCCATCCCCACTGTATATATTATATATATTGATTACGGCCAAAATTGTAGCATTCTAATATATGTCAATATATTTGGGAAGAATATTTTTAAAATATATTTTTCTTGTGGGGAAGAAGGTTCTGCCTTTGAAACGCGTTGGATGTGAGGGAGTCAGGCAGTGGTGTTACCAAGCAGAGCAATACAAAGCAGCATGTTTACATAGTAAACACACACACAGTAAAACCCGCACACAGATGTTACGCACCACTATTGGTGGCTAGGGATGTCAATCACCAGGTCCCGGGTCAGAGATTCCCGGATGGCACCCAGACAGCGCAGAGTAACACTGACAGTAAACAATACAGGTCTCTCTCCTGCCAGCAAGGACATGCTGCTTTGTATCTCTCTGCACAGCAGCATGTCTCCCTAGTAAAACACACAGCACACAGTTAACCCTTTGATTGCCCCAGATGTTAACCCCTTCCTGCCCAGTGCCATTAGTACAGTGTCGGTGCTTTTTATTAGCGCTGATCACTGTATTGGTGTCACTGGGGATGTCAGTGACACCAAGTCAGTTCCCCTCAGTGTCAGAATGCCCGCTGTAAGTCGCTGATTGCCGCCATTACTAGTTTAAAAAAAAAAAATCCCAGTATCTATACCGCCATTTGTAGACGCTATAATTTTCACGTAAACCAATTCAATTTTTTTTTTTTAGCGAAGACGTCGCAGAATACATTTTGACCTAAATTTATGAAGAACTTTGATCTTTTATATTTTTTTACTGGATATGTTTTATAGCAAAAAGTAAAAAATATTTTATCAAAATTGTTGGTTTTTTTTGTTTATAGCGCAAAAAAATAAAAACCGCACAGGTGATCAAATACCACCGAGAGAAAGCTCTGTTTGTGGGAAAAAAGGGCGTAAATCTCATTTGGGTGCAGCGTTGCACGACCGCGCAATTGTCCGTTAAAGTGACGCAGTGCTGTATTGCAAAAAATGGCCCGGTCAGGAAGGGGGGGGGGAATCCTCTGGAGAGCGAGGGGTTAAACCTCTGGAACGAAAAATGACCAAAGCATATCCTTCTATAGTGTGTACTTGCCGCAATCTATAGCACCTAGTGTGATTTCTGTCTGCCCTCTCATTCCTCAGTCATCTGCAACTGTCACTTCGGTCAGTTTATGCCCCCACCAGGCAATCCCAGGAGATAGTCCCACCCACCTCCAGCACACAGCAGGTGATTGACAGCCTCAGCTGTGCGTGTGTATGAGACTGTGTAGAAGGGGGTGTGGTTCTCCTTCCATCTGCCCCGCCTTTCTTCTGGATTCATGAGCTGGGGCTGATCAGGATTATTTGGAGTACTTGCAGCATTATTGGGAGGTACACGGCGGGGTCATCCTTGGGGGGGGCGGGGTCATCTTCGGGGGGGCAGGGCACATGTAGTTCCTGCATTTTAAAAGATAAGTTCACAGTCCGTTTTGGCAATACATCATTTTTTTTCCCCCCTTAATACCTTATTTTTAGAATTTCTGTCTCCACTTCCGATCCCAGCCGCCTAGGCGATTTTGTCATTAGGCGTTCCCTGGGGCTTCTGGGATATCGGCGTCATCGGAGTCGGAGGGAATGCCTAATAGCGAAATCTCACGTTATTACGCGATTGCGGGGATTTTAGCGCCATTCTAGAACAGCTCTCTGCTGTGTAGTTTGTGACATCAGATCTCCACCCCCTGCCTTCTGGAGCTGAGAACTTCTGTGTAAATTCTGGACTTTGAAGAGATTGCTGCAGATAAACGGGTACAACTTATGTAGGAGGATTTGTTTCATCTCTGTGTATCACCTGAGGACAATCACAACACTGGGTATATATAAGGGTTTACAACCACTTTGGTTGTAAATGTTGACATATACCCAGTGAAGTGACTGTCCTTGGGTGATACCCGGAGATAAAATAAATCACCCGACATGAGTTGTATCTGTTTATCTGCAGCTGTATGCTCCCTAAATTCATGGAAAAAGAAGAATTTACAAGGGATCTCCAAGCTCTGAAAAGCAGAGGGAAGCTGAACTTAGGCCGGCCATACATTATACAATTTTCTTGAGAATTTTGGTTTAGATTTACCAAAAACCATATAATAGGAGGTCAAACCTAGCAACACTTTCAATTGCATCCAATCAGGCCGGCTCTTGCACTACATAGTTAAAGGTAAATCTAAAGGAAATTGGGCAGAAATTGGAAAATTGTATAGTGTATGGCCAGCCTTACACAATGTGAGGATAGCTCTGAGAGCTGATTGGAGGGAAGGGACACACCCTTCTTCACACAACTGAGGCTGTCAATCACAGGCTGTGTGCTGGAGCTCCCTTCCTTGTTACCTTTTTCGATGTCAGGAAAACTCCTCAGAAGGGAAGGAAGGAGGCGGCAGACGGAAAAGACAAACGCATTAGTGCTCTGGATTAGGACAAGTACGCACTACAGAGGGATCTGCTTTGTTCATATTTCATGTCTGAGGTTTACAACCACTTTACAGGAAGCTGTCATCGGGCAGAGTGTGATGCCCAGAGTGCGAATGCGGCTTCACTAACCGGCTTGTGCAGCTGCCAGCCACAGGGGAAGGTGCTGAGAGGTGGCTGGGGCTCAGTCCCTGTTGCTGAAGGAGTGTCAAGGTACCATGACTTGGAAAAGAAATTAACCATGTATGGTGGTGGAGGGCCAACCATGGACCTTTTGGGTTTGAAGGAGTCCAAACATTTTTTTTTTGGACCAAATTATAACTGCTATAGAGAACTCGACAGAATCCTTTGACAGGCATACTGGTGAGTAAAGGAGAACCTACCTTCCTATGGTATACAAATGCAAAACCCATAGGACACGAAGCAAAGCCCATTGACACCGGCATACTGGCGGGTGAACCCATAGGACTCAAAGCAAAGCCCATTGATGCCAGCATACTGGCGGGTGAACCCATAGGACTCAAAGCAAAGCCCATTGATGCCAGCATACTGGCGGGTGAACCCATAGGACTCAAAGCAAAGCCCATTGATGCCAGCATACTGGCGGGTAAACCCATAGGACTCAAAGCAAAGCCCATTGATGCCAGCATACTGGCGGGTGAACCCATAGGACTCAAAGCAAAGCCCATTGATGCCAGCATACTGGCAGGTGAACCCATAGGACTCAAAGCAAAGCCCATTGATGCCAGCATACTGGCGGGTAAACCCATAGGACTCAAAGCAAAGCCCATTGATGCCAGCATACTGGCGGGTGAACCCATAGGACACGAAGCAAAGCCCATTGATGCCAGCATACTGGCGGGTAAACCCATAGGACTCAAAGCAAAGCCCATTGATGCCAGCATACTGGCGGGTGAACCCATAGGACTCAAAGCAAAGCCCATTGATGCCAGCATACTGGCGGGTGAACCCATAGGACTCAAAGCAAAGCCCATTGACGCCAGCATACTGGCGGGTAAACCCATAGGACCCAAAGCAAAGCCCATTGATGCCAGCATACTGGCGGGTAAACCCATAGGACGCAAAGCCCATTGACACCGGCATACTGGTGGGTAAACCCATAGGACTCAAAGCAAAGCCCATTGATGCCAGCATACTGGCGGTTGAACCCATAGGACGCAAAGCCCATTGACGTAGGCATACTGGCGAGTAAACCCATAGGACCCAAAGCAAAGCCCATTGATGCCAGCATACTGGCGGGTAAACCCATAGGACACAAAGCCCATTGACACCGGCATACTGGCGGGTAAACCCATAGGACTCAAAGCAAAGCCCATTGATGCCAGCATACTGGCGGTTGAACCCATAGGACGCAAAGCCCATTGACGTAGGCATACTGGCGAGTAAACCCATAGGACCCAAAGCCCATTGATGCCAGCATACTGGCGGGTAAACCAATAGGACGCAAAGCCCATTGATACCAGCATACTGGCGGGTAAACCCATAGGACACAAAGCAAAGCCCATTGACACCGGCCCATTGGAGCCATCAGAAGCAACTGAGCCAATTACTCCGGGCAGAGCTGAAATCATTTGGCAGCTCTCTAAACTGATCACAGAATAGGACTCCGATTTGCCATTTTTTTCAATTCGATCGGCTTATTTGCATCGAGTGACTGATTGAATGATCACATCAACATACATGGCCATCATCATCATCATCATCCATACATGGCCATCATCTTCGACATGCATGGCTATCATCATCATCATCGAAATGCATGGCCATGGCTATCATCGACATGCATGGCCATCATCATTGAGATACATGGCCATCATCATCATCATGGGCATACATGGCCATCACCATCATCATGGACATGCATGGCCATCATCATCATCATGGACATGCATGGCCATCATCATCATCATGGACATGCATGGCCATCATCATGGACATGCATGGCCATCATCATGGACATGCATGGCCATCATCATCATCATGGACATGCATGGCCATCATCATGGACATGCATGGCCATCATCATCATCATGGACATGCATGGCCATCATCATCATCATGGACATGCATGGCCATCATCATGGACATGCATGGCCATCATCATGGACATGCATGGCCATCATCATGGACATGCATGGCCATCATCATCATCATCGAGATACATGGCCATCATCATCATCATCAAGATACATGACCATCATCATCATCGAGATACATGACCATCATCATCATCATCGAGATACATGGCCATCATCATCATCGAGATACATGGCCATCATCATCATCATCGAGATACATGACCATCATCATCATCATCGAGATACATGGCCATCATCATCATCATCCTCGAGATACATGGCCATCATCATCATCGAGATACATGGCCATCATCATCGACATAAAATGGACCCCAAAGACATCAAAGAAAAGAGGCTACGGTTTCCTCTGATGCGTCTCTGAGTGCCGTATGTCGCGGTCCTCTATGTTGCCCTGTTCTGCCCTCTGCGGCGTTTGGCAAAGGTGCGACGGCCACACCTAAGGGGGGGGGGCTTTACACGTACCCTCCAATCCTTCATACAAAAAGTGCTACATTTTCTATCATGCATGAAGTGCGTCAGAGCAGCGCTCTCCTCGATTTTTCCCCCCCCACCCACACAAAAAACACAATTACAAAAGGACCTCCTTGTGATGGCGCATTATATGCTGATTTTTTTCAGACGGCCGTCGGAATCCCTTTTTGCAAAACTCGCAGCGGTGCGGGTAGTCCTTGGTGTGTATGGAGATGACGTGGCGTTTGAAGCCGGACGCGTCCGTCGTGCTGTACTCGCAGTACTGGCACTGGTAGACCTTTTTGCCGCTGTGCGTCTTCATGTGCTTTTTGAGCTCCGGTTGCAGCCGGAAGCCACGTTTGCATTTTTTGCACTTGAAGGGCAAGTCTTTCGTGTGGACAGACAGGATGTGGCCGCTCAGGATGAACGGGTCGGGGGTTTTGAAGTCGCAGTGGCGGCAGTGGTGGACCTTCTTGCCTTGGTGCGTCTCGCTGTGTTTCTTGAGTTCGGAGGGGCGGTGGAAGCCTTTGTCGCACACGTCGCACTTGTGGGGGAAATCCTTGGTGTGGACGGAAATGACGTGGCGTTTCAGGTCGCTGGAGTTGGTGCTCTTGTGGTCGCAGTGGGGGCACTGGTGGGTTTTGTGGCCCTGAAAGAGCTCGGTGTGGCGCAGAAGGTCCTTCTCGTCGTTGAACGCCTGGGGGCACTGCTCGCACTTGAACGGCAAGTCCGAGCCGTGGCGGCTTTTAATATGCGTCTTTAGGTTCGACTGGTCGGCGCAACGGAACTCACAGAAATGGCACGCGTACGGCTTTTCTCCCGTGTGGGTCCTGAGGTGCTTCTTCAGCTCGGAGGGGTGTCTAAAGCCCTTTCCGCATTCGACGCACACATGTGGAAAGTTCTTGCTGTGTACGGCCAGCAGATGGCGGTTGAGGAGCCCCTGCTCGGCCGTCTCGTAGTCGCAGTATTTGCACTTGTGCAGTCTGGGCTCTGTGTCCCTCAGGATGAGCTTGTTGGAGCTGAGCGGACTGGCCTCGCGGTAGCGCCGCGTGTACTCCGTGAACTCGTGAGGCTTTTCCGTTTTGCTGGTCAGCTTGTGGCTCTCCAGGTGGTTGTGAAAACTGACCTTCTTGTTGGTGGTGAAATCGCAGTCCGTACACTGGTACTTCTTCTTGATGAGGTGGTCGGGGTGATTCTTCATGTGCCTCTTCAGGAACCCCCGCGACTTAAACTTCTTACCACAGATGTGACACGGGTACACGGTCAGAGGCTGGCCATCGGGGCCGATGATGACGGCTGCGTGAAATGAAGAGAACATTAAAGTGTTACTAAAGAAGTAAAATAAGTATCAACAAGTTTATAAACACACAGTACTGTGCAAAAGTTATCGGCAGGTTTGAAGAAAGGCTTTCAAAAATATATATTTTATTTTTTTTATCAATTTACAAAAGGAAAAGTGAGAGACTAGAGGAAAAAAATCTAAATCCAATCAATATTTGGTGTGACTACCTTTTGGCTTCAAACCAGCATCAATTCATCAAGAAGAAGTGCAAAGAAAAAAGCAGCATTGAGGAGCGTAGACAGTCATCGGGTAAAGCTGAGAAGCGTAGACAATGTGGTCAGGCAAGATGGACGCAATTCATAGGGGCATTTCCACTGCACAGACATCCATCCCACTTAGCATACCTTGTACTAAACCTCCACCAACACTTTCCTCTTCTGACCTCGCTACTACCGAAGAGGTCACTAAGGTTTTCTCAGAAGCCCAACTCACCACCTGCCCCCTGGATCCTGTCCACTCACAACTACTACAGTCACCCTCTTCTTCCATCCTATGCTCCCTCACGCACATCTTCAATCTTTCCCTCTCTACTGGTGCCTTCCCCTCCCCTCTAAAGTACGCGCACATCACTCCCATACTTAACAAGCCCTCCCTGGACCCCACCAACCTGAACAACTTAAGACCCATCTCCCTGCTGCCATTTACCTCTAAACTCCTAGAACACTTAGCCTGCAATCGCCTGAGCTCCTCCCTCACCGACAACAACCTTCTTCACCCTTTACAGCGTGGCTTTCGCTCACTACTCTCCCCTGAAACTGCCCTACTAAACCTCACTAATGATCTACTAACTGCTAAAACCAATGGCCACTACTCCGTACTCATCCCAACCAATGGCCACTACTCCGTACTCATCCCAACCAATGGCCACTACTCCGTACTCCTCCCAACCAATGGCCACTACTCCGTACTCATCCCAACCAATGGCCACTACTCCGTACTCATCCCAACCAATGGCCACTACTCTGTACTCCTCCCAACCAATGGCCACTACTCCGTACTCATCCCAACCAATGGCCACTACTCTGTACTCCTCCCAACCAATGGCCACTACTCCATACTTATCCCAACCAATGGTCACTACTCCGTACTCATCCCAACCAATGGTCACTACTCCGTACTCATCCCAACCAATGGCCACTACTCCGTACTCATCCCAATCAATGGCCACTACTCCGTACTCATCCCAACCAATGGCCACTACTCTGTACTCCTCCCAACCAATGGCCACTACTCCATACTTATCCCAACCAATGGTCACTACTCCGTACTCATCCCAACCAATGGTCACTACTCCGTACTCATCCCAACCAATGGTCACTACTCCGTACTCATCCCAACCAATGGCCACTACTCCATACTAATCCCAACCAATGGTCACTGCTCCGTACTCATCCCAACTAATGGCCACTACTCCGTACTCATCCAAACCAATGGCCACTGTCATGGAAATTTTGTATTGTTGGTCGAACTTTAAATGTGTCATGTATTCGTGTTATTCATATGTCTCTCGTGTGGCTTAATTAAAGCTCTGAAGGCTGCAATTGGGCCATGCGCATGTACAATGTATGTATTACAGTACTCGGCTGGGTAATGGATGAGATGGCAGATCTGCGCTTATAGACCGGCGTGTATACCACCACGGCATTCCATGCGAATGCTGCTGTCAGTAGACCGTGGGCCTGTATCCACATATCAGCAGCATGGTACCACGTGGGCTTCATAACGCAATGCGCAAGCGGTGTGAACTCCACGTGTAGGCTTGTGCATATCTTACAACCCATTACTAATCTGAACTGTATCTCGGATGGATGTGTTTTAATAAAGATCGTATCGGGCCCATCCAGGTACAGACTGATATTTTTAGAGAGTGCTTGTGCAGAGAATGTACATACCAATAGAAGCTAGTAGGACAGGAAATATGACCTCAGATGGCTCATAGGGGGGAAGGGGAGGAAGTCTGCTGACCTCAGAAGGTTCATGGGGGAGGACCAGTGATAGATAATAGCAAAGGCTATGCTCCAATTGGAATGTATATCCTCTGTATAGGTACTCCCCATTGCATTGTTCGGTGGGAGGGATTGACTTTATTCATGTGGGGGGCATGTGTGTATTCTTAATAAAACAGAGAGCTGAGCCTAAAATCAGCCCTTATGTGGATTGCAACACCAGCCTTAGAGTGTCGTGTGATCATTCTAGGGTAGCGGAGCTCCAATCACCCACAAATTCAACAGGACCAAAGTATTTGGATGGGCAGGAATCGTGTAGTTTGGCTGCAGTCGTGGTAAGCGAGATTCGCACAGCTTTATGGGGGATTTCTGCGCATCCAACTGCGAGTACTCACGGTAAGGAGAAATTCGTTAAAGCGAATTTCCAAGACAGTTTGGCGAGCCTGGTGGATACTAACGCGTATTCTTGCGTAGCTAACCAAGAACGAGGGGGGAATGAGCCATCATGAACTAGCAAAAAGTATGCCGGCACATTTCAGGTCTCTCTGCCATTAAGAGGATCGCTTTTTGCGTGTTCGTGTGGCTGATTTCGCTCTCTGTTAGCTAACAAGAAATACCGCTTAACAAGGACCTCGTTTTTTGTCCTAAACTCTTGATTTGTGGGTGAAAGACGAGGGTTTGTCTCTGCTGAGAGCAGCAGAGGGGTGGGTTTGGTTGGCTGGATTTGGTCAAGTTTAAAAATCTTCCAACCAAAAATTAAACGGGTATATGTTTTAGTGGGTAAAAGTTGTTGCATAGTGTTAGGTAAGTATTTGTGGGCTGTAGGTACTGTGGTGATTGCTTTACCCCCCTCCACGTGAGGTAATTATTACAGTGCTGAAAGGCTTAGGTTAATTGTTAACTGTTGTAAGATCTGTGTACAATGTTTTGTGGAACTACTGCTCCCAGCAAGCATGCAGCAGGGGGTCCTTTCTGTTACATGTGCATGTTAGTGTGATATGTTGGTGTTTTATGTCCGTTCTGTGATTGTGCCCAAATTGTGTTGTATGTGTACTTCATATTGTTGTGTAATTGTCCAGTGTATGTTCTGTTCAAAAGTCTGTTTTATGTAAGAGGCAATTTTGAGGCTAGAGGCTGCCGTGTGCTTCCCTGTGGGGGGCCATTCTAGTGTTACCATGTGCTCCTCTGTGGGGGGTCATTCTAGTATCTGCCATGTGCTCCTCTGTGGGGGGTCATCTTCTTGACTAAACCACATAGACTCCTTTTGTTTGGTGGCCATTTTGTTAATGACCATGTGCTTTCCCTGTTGGTGGCCATTTTGTTGGCTACCATATGTGCAGTAATCTCTATGCAATGTGCATGAAGTTTCCTATATGCATTTGACCCATATTGTGTTTTTAATCCAAATTTTTTACAGTTTCATTTGTTTGCTTTTAGCTTTAAATTTGCGTATTGCCAGCCAATTTAAAGTGTGTTAAGCGAGTTTTCCCTTCACGTGTTCCACATTTAATGAGCGCGGTGTAGTCTGGGTTTTTGCACATAGATTTCTTGTATAGTGATTATGTTTTTCTTGTGTTTTTCCTGTTAAAAGTAGTTCCTTATTGTAAAGCGGGTTTGTTTTAAGCTGCTGTGTCGCGTGTTTCACGTCCAGCAGACTTTTTGTGTAAACGGTTCTAGGTGGTTGCAGTAAAGATTGCGTGTATAACGTGGATCGTTTAGCGGTGCTGATAGGAGTGATTTTTGCGTCAGCAACAAGGTTACTTTTGGCGCAGTTTTTCGGTTTACCTCTGTGTAATTGTTTTACTGTGAAACGTCCCGTGTTTTTCATAAGGATCCACTTTGTCCTTTTTAACAGTTTTTCAGGTTGAAAAGAGTTTTTTTTTCTGTGTGTATTAGGAAAGTTTTTTTCTTTACACAAATTTCCTAAAGGTCAGTTAGCAGGTTTCTGCCCAACCAGTGACCCCTAAGTAACATCCAAGAACCCCTCTTTTTGTTTTGACTTGTGTTAGCTACTGTGTGCAGGGAGAGAAAAGCCACTTTCATCATTGTGCGGTGTGGCCTGCCAAACACAGTGGGTGATGAGAGCCACATAAATTACGCTGTGCGAGTGGGCGGTCCAGGGAAGTCCTGGTCACCACAAACACTTCGGGTGGTCAGGATCACACAAATTGCGCTGTGGGAGTGGGAGGTGTGCTCTCAGTCTGACCGCCACTTGATGCGCTTCGGGTGATCGATAAGTATCACATAAATTACGCTGTGCTGGGAAAGTGGTGGAATCAGGCCTCTCGGTAGGATCCCACCGAGTGCTCCAGGGGGTAAACAGGTACCCGGACGCGGGATATATACCAGTGACTAGTCACGATGGGCAGTAGTCAGTCCATGAAGAGAGAGGGGGAACCAGCCCTCTTCAGGGTAAGGACAGCTGCACAACTGATGAAGGTGAGTTTGGGGGGGAAGTCTACAGAACCCCTCAAAAGGTGGAATAAATGGTCGAAGGGTACCAGATGGGAAATTCCCCGGGAAGGTACATTTGACGCATGGAGGTGGGAAAAATTCATCTCTGAATTTGAACCACGGATGCAGGCGTCAGAACTAGAGATCGCACAGCTATGGCTTCACAGGTCAATCCGATTAGGGAAGCAGGGCATACATAAACTGGTGTCTGTCCGGAAGAACCAGGTGATGTATACCTGGCCTCCAGAGGGAATAAAACAGGAGGATCCGGTGTCAGAGGTGGAGGAAGCTCTTTCAGGGCTGACTCTACTAAGGCAGGCAGGATCAGGGTCTGCTGGGGTCCCCCAACAACCAACAGTGGCTGAGATAAGTATAACTGCACCTGTCTCTTCTGTTAGTGACGTCACTCTTGACATACCTTCTGTGTCTTTTGTCTCTATGCCTCAGCCTCTGCCTCTACCTCTCCCTTCTCCCTGCTTCACCCCAGCTCCTTCTGTTTCCAACTATGAAGCCTACTCAACAACCGATTTGCAGACTATCTGTGAATCAAGGGGAATAGACACCCGGTTAAAAAACAGGGCGGATTGCATCAAAGCGCTACGAGCCACTGATCAGACCCCTGCCCCCCAGCTATAACCTGATCTGAGGGACCTCAAACCTGAAGGTGCAGTAAGCGAGGTGGTTAATCTAAGCCCACCGATGATGCTGGGTCAGCCCTTGCACTCTTCCCGGACCGAGGCCTATCCAGTCAGGGTGCAGCAATTTGAAGGTCCTCCCAATGCACGGGGGGAACGGACTTTAGGGGAACGGGTAGTTTGGCATGTCCCCTTCACCCCGGCAGAGATCCGCACTATTCTGGCTGAGCTCCCGGACTATCGAGTCAATCCGAGAGGATTTGCTCGAATGTTTGGACAAAACCAGTTCAGCTATGGTATGAGCGGGTCAGATTGTGCACAGATCCTACGGGCAAAGGTGGGCATGGAAGTGGCCAGTACAGTGATTGCAGGGTGCTCTATAACCACTCATGAGGAGATGACTTCAGGGGGCAAAGAATTCTGTACACAGCTAAAGGCAAAGCTTCCAGAAATGTATGGTGCTACCTCTACTACGGACATGATGAAGCTCACCCAGGGTCCTAATGAGGAAAGCGCCTGCTTCTGGCGCCGTCTCAAGCAGACGGCACTGGATGCGGATCTGGAAGTTGGACCTGATGCTCCAACTGAAGGGGTAAAGGTGACCGCGACGCACATTCTGTTGCGGGCCAAATTTTTGGAAGGCATCGATACTAAAATTCGGGAAAGGCTGGTTCTGGCCCGACCCGAATATAATGAGATGTCTATCCCTGCTATCCTTTCCACTCTTGCGGCAATAGAGAGGGAAATGGATAGAAGAAAACAAGACAAGGCCAAAGTTCTTATGTCCCAGACCCCACACGAAAAACCAAGGGATCCGGGTCACAGGAAGGATAGGCCCCCACCCAGGTGCTTCCAGTGCCACCAAACGGGGCACATAAGGAGGAGCTGTCCCCAATTACCTAAAGGTCGGTGGCAGTTCATTCCTGATGAGTCCTCCGCCCCTATGACCACCATGGTAAGTAACTCCTATGAATTCTCATAGGAAGTTGACAAATCGGTGTCGGCCCAGATCCATCTTTTTCTAGAGGAATTAAAATATCCCCTCCCTTGCCTCACTGACACCGGTGCAGCAAGAACGGTCCTGCGAAAACAGGACATCCAAGGCAAGGTACCCCTCTCAGGGGAAAGCCATCCTAACCCCTACTAACCTCACTATCAAACGATGCACTATTCTTAACCCAGCTTCTCTTCTTCCTGTGTCGGAAGATGAGAAGGGGGGGGAGGACAACAATGACAGTGCTGAATTTTGCAACACGACTAACAATACTAACACCTCTTCTGCTAACATGTCTTCTTTGTCCACTACTAATCTCTCTTCCAAAGGACACGACTGCATTTCTTTGGTGGAACTGGAGTCAGCGGCGACACACCCCATATCACCCCGAGAGTAGCGGTAAGGTTGAACGTCTCAACGGAATCCTTAAAAACAGGATCTCCAAAATCATGGCCGATACCAAAAAACCTTGGCCTGAGTGTCTCCCCATTGCCCTCTATTCCATCCGGAATGCCCCTCGGCAACCACATGGGCTGTCACCCTACGAGGTGTTGTTTGGGGGACCTCCCAAAACAGGGTTGTACTTTCCTCAACAGTTGTCGTCTTTGCATTCACAGCTTACAGGTTATGTGCAATCTCTGCAACGGGAGCTGCAGAAGATACACCATCGGGTTCGCGAATCGCTCCCCGATCCAAATACAATAACAGGTGTTCTTTCTATTGAGCCAGGTGATTGGGTCGTCCTAAAGAAACATCAAAGAACCGGACTCGAGCCACGGTTCACCGGACCATACCAAGTCCAGCTGACGACACCTACCTCACTCAAACTCGAGGGACGAGACAACTGGGTGCACGCAAGCCACTGCAAGAAGCTTTTCAGCTACACCAGAGAATGAGGGGTGTCATTTTCCTTTTTCTTTTTGTTTGTATGTCATACATGTGTGTGAACGGAGGAAAAGACGGCAGATACCCCAACCTTTTATTTAAAATGCACCTGCGTTTAGCCAGAACCGCCAACAAAACCAACTGTTGGGTATGCTCTAAGCCCCCACCCAGTCATCACATGTCCGCAATGGCCGCTGTTCATGCCCTATATGACATCCGCGTCGGCATGAAAAAGCAAGGGACCCCTGGTCAGCCCCCACGTAGACATTTGTCGGTAGAACTTAATGACACATTTTTAGCAGGTAACATCAGTTTCAGCACCAATATTAGCTCTAGCTCCTGTAGGGCCCTCGTCAGTCCATTATGGGTAACTGGACAGCTAGGCAGCCCTCAGGTGTGCTTTAACATCAGCTTTGGCACAGGTAACAAGTTTGTTGGGACTACCACCTGTGAGGGAGGTATAACTGTCAATCTGACTAACCAGACTTCCCTTCTGAGTAACCACACTGACCGACCAGACCACGTGTGTTGGAAGGACGGATGTGATGTGCAGACTGAGGGAGCAATCCCCCAGTCTGTGCAACTGTTGCTCAGTACCAGAGGCCGAACGAGGAACTCCTCCTGTTCTGCTCTGACAGGTCCATACTATTTTCTGTGTGGTTCGGCAGCCTATAGAACATTTCCCCAGAACGCGAAAGGTTCGTGTGCCCTCATAAAGCTAGTCCCCGCATCCTATGTAGTGATGGACCATGAAGAGTTGATGGTCCACAAGAAGGTAAGGATGGCAGGGAGAGTTCGCAGGGAACTGTTCTCTGAGGGCGACCAGGCATGGGCTTGGTTCCCCTCATGGACAGGATGGGGAATAGAACTTATGAAGCGCCTGAACAATTTTTCTGTCATCGTGGATAGTATGTTTAACGAGACCGTAGAGGCTGTCAGAGAAATTGCCCAAGAACAACGGCAGATGGGAATTTTAGTGCTTCAGGAGAAGATGGCCCTTGATTATCTTTTAGCCGCCAAAGGGGGGTTCTGTGAGTTCATCGGAGAGGATTGTTGTACTTGGATAGAAGACACCGATGACAAGGTCCAGGCCCATATGGACAAAGTTAGTGAACTACAGGGAAAAGCTAGAGCTATAGCTAGTGAGGGTTGGAATCCGTTCAAGGGTTTGGGAGGATTGGGAGATTTCCTGTTCTCCATCGGATCTTGGTTGAAGGAAGTGGGAGTGTATATCCTGATGCTTCTCTTTTTCATCTGCCTTTTATATGCCGCGGTGAGATGTTCCTGTTGCCTCATCGACCGTGTAAGCCAAGCTCGGGCAGACGACCACATCTCCATGCCCGCTCCGGGGATCCCACTCCAACCACTGATCGGAGGAAGACCTCACCAACCATCCACCTTCTCTACAGATTACGTCCTGGCTTCCCTCTAATTTATCTCTCTGAAGACCACATTCTCCAAGACCTTCAAGCAAGCTTCAAGCCTCATCATGGTTTGTGTCTGCGATTTGGAAAACTGTCTGGGTCGAGACCAGCCTTGTGTGGCCCCGTCTGCAGGGGCAATTTGAGAATCTGTTGCTGGATCTCCCCAGACCACCGTGGGATCACAAGCTTTATTCATACCACAAGTCTGTTTGTGGTTTTTGCAAGAGCCTTCCTGTAGTGAAGGTTCCAACGCTCTTGAGGATCATCGCTTCAATCAAGCCTGTTTGCGTCGAGTCTGCGTCGGGTCTTGTTGTTTCAGGTACCCCGTGGAGCTTTATTCTCAGGGACAACTACAGGAACTCTTTGAAGTTTGAGACTACACCCATCAAGCTGAAGAAGATCAAGAAGGGACACGAGGAGAATATGATAAAACAGGAGGGAATGTCATGGAAATTTTGTATTGTTGGTCGAACTTTAAATGTGTCATGTATTCGTGTTATTCATATGTCTCTCGTGTGGCTTAATTAAAGCTCTGAAGGCTGCAATTGGGCCATGCGCATGTACAATGTATGTATTACAGTACTCGGCTTGGTAATGGATGAGATGGCAGATCTGCGCTTATAGACCGGCGTGTATACCACCACGGCATTCCATGCGAATGCTGCTGTCAGTAGACCGTGGGCCTGTATCCACATATCAGCAGCATGGTACCACGTGGGCTTCATAACGCAATGCGCAAGCGGTGTGAACTCCACGTGTAGGCTTGTGCATATCTTACAACCCATTACTAATCTGAACTGTATCTCGGATGGATGTGTTTTAATAAAGATCGTATCGGGCCCATCCAGGTACAGACTGATATTTTTAGAGAGTGCTTGTGCAGAGAATGTACATACCAATAGAAGCTAGTAGGACAGGAAATATGACCTCAGATGGCTCATAGGGGGGAAGGGGAGGAAGTCTGCTGACCTCAGAAGGTTCATGGGGGAGGACCAGTGATAGATAATAGCAAAGGCTATGCTCCAATTGGAATGTATATCCTCTGTATAGGTACTCCCCATTGCATTGTTCGGTGGGAGGGATTGACTTTATTCATGTGGGGGGCATGTGTGTATTCTTAATAAAACAGAGAGCTGAGCCTAAAATCAGCCCTTATGTGGATTGCAACACCAGCCTTAGAGTGTCGTGTGATCATTCTAGGGTAGCGGAGCTCCAATCACCCACAAATTCAACAGGACCAAAGTATTTGGATGGGCAGGAATCGTGTAGTTTGGCTGCAGTCGTGGTAAGCGAGATTCGCACAGCTTTATGGGGGATTTCTGCGCATCCAACTGCGAGTACTCACGGTAAGGAGAAATTCGTTAAAGCGAATTTCCAAGACACCACTACTCCATACTAATCCCAACCAATGGTCACTACTCCATACTAATCCCAACCAATGGTCACTACTCCATACTAATCCCAACCAATGGTCACTACTCCGTACTCATCCCAACCAATGGTCACTACTCCGTACTCATCCCAACCAATGACCACTACTCCATACTCATCCTAACCAATGGCCACTACTCCATACTCATCCATACCAATGGCCACTACTCCATACTCATCCAAACCAATGGCCACTACTCTGTACTCATCCCAACCAATGGCCACTACTCCAAACACATCCCCTTCTCTTCTCCATCTACACCTCCTCCCTTGGTCACTTGATAAACTCTCATGGCTTTAAGTACCATCTCTATGCTGATTACACACAAATCTATCTTTCTACTCCTCACCTTGCTCCTTCAGTGTTACCTATAACTCTGTCTCCTCCTCTCCACTCCCTCTTTCTGTAGGGGTCCCTCAAGGTTCTGCCCTTGGACCCCTTCTCCATCTACACCTCATCCCTTGGTCACTTGATAAACTCCCATGGCTTCCAGTACCATCTCTATTTTGATGACACACAAATCTATCATAAACATTCCCCACCCCTTCAGAGATCACATGAAGATTTACCAACCCCCCCAATGACCACATAAACATTCCTCCCCCCTCCCAGAAACCACATGAAGATTTACCAACCCCAAGAGATCACAAACTATTACCAACCCCCAAAGACCATATAAACATTCACGACCCCCCAAAGACCACATAAAATATTCCCCAACCCCTCCAAAGCCCACATGAGGATTTACCAACCTCCCAGAGACCACAAACCCCCCCCCCCTCGACCACATGAAGATTTACAAACCCCCAGAGACCACAAACATCCCCCCCCAGAGCCCACATGAGTATTTACCAACCCCCCAGAGACCCCATAAATATCCCCCCCCCCCCCCCCCGAGACCACATGAAAATTTACAAACCCCCGGAGACCACATAAACTATTACCAACCCCCCAGGGACCACATAAACATTTGCCCCCCCCCCCCCAAGAGACCACATGAAGATTTACCAATCCCAAGAGACCATATAAACATTCACGGCCCCCCAAAGACCACATGAAGATTTACCAACCCCCCATAGACCACATAAATTCCTCCCCCCCCCCCCAAACACCACATAAAATGAGACAAGATTGGGGTGTGTTACCCGTCTGCCATTGCCTGGCATCCCCTCGCCTCCTCTTCTTGGCTTTCTGTTTCAGGGCTCTGCCGGTGGCCATACTGTCGCAGATCTGCAGGTACTGGGTCGCTGTTCCGTTCTTTGTTTCGAGGCGAGACTCCACATTTGCTGATAGGAGACAGTACCAGACAATCAAAGGTGGAGAGCACAACAACAGCAACCAGATCTCTCCAATGTCGGTCTGTGCATAGTCCATAGACCCGCAACAGCACCTAACAGTGTGTCTGTCCCACGTGAGGAAAAACCACAGACCGCACAGACACAGAAATCACTGTTACAGTTTACACATCAACCATCTTGGAAGGTTTTTGTTCTTTGAATCACATTTTACATTTTATTTGAATTCAAAACGTACATGAAATCTGCGAACAAACAAGCCGGCTATAAAGACCCCACATTACATTCAATGTCGTTACAACGCGGCGGAGCACAGAGAGCTTCTATACAGAAAAGAGAAACGATGGGGGAGATTTACTAAAAATGGAGCACACAGAATCCGGGACAGCTCTGCATGGGAGCCAATCAGCTTCTAGCTTCAGCTTGTTTAACCACTTCCAGTCTAGACACTTCCCCCCCCTTCCAGTCCGGACGCTTTCCCCCCCTTCCAGTCCGGACGGTTTCCCCCCCTTCCAGTCCGGACACTTTCCCCCCCTTCCAGTCCGGACGCTTTCCCTCCCTTCCAGTCCGGACGCTTTCACCCCCTTCCAGTCCGGACGCTTCCCCCCCCCCTTCCAGTCCGGACGCTTCCCACCCCCTTCCAGTCCGGACGGTTTCCCCCCCTTCCAGTTCGGACACTTGCCCCCCCTTCCAGTCCCAACACTTTCACCCCCTTCCAGTCCGGACGCTTTCCCCCCTTCCAGTCCGGACGCTTTCCCCCCCTTCCAGTCCGGACGCTTTCACCCCCTTCCAGTCCGGACGCTTTCACCCCCTTCCAGTCCGGACGCTTTCACCCCCTTCCAGTCCAGACACTTTCACCCCCTTCCAGTCCAGACACTTTCACCCCCTTCCAGTCCGGACACTTTCACCCCCTTCCAGTCCGGACGCTTTCACCCCCTTCCAGTCCGGACGCTTTCCCCCCCTTCCAGTCCGGACGCTTTCCCCCCCTTCCAGTCCGGACGCTTTCACCCCCTTCCAGTCCGGACGCTTTCACCCCCTTCCAGTCCGGACGCTTTCCCCCCCCCCCTTTCCTGCCCAGGCCAGTTTTCAGCTTTCAGCGCTATCACACTTTGAATGACAATTGCGCGGTCATGCAACACTGAACCCATATGAATTTTTTAGCATTTTTTTGAGACAGATAAAGCTTTATTTTGGTGGTATTTATTCACCGCTGGGAGTCTTATTTTTTTGCTATATAAATGAAAAAGTCCAAAAATTTTGAAAAAAAGTGTTTTTCTTATACAATTTTGCAAATAAATAATCTCTCTTTATAAATCTCAGCCAAAATTTATTCCGCTATCTTTTAAGTAAAAATAAAATAACCCAAATTAGTTTATAACCGAAAATTATAATTTGTAAACATTTTTATTTTTTTATATTATTATTTATGTGTTTTTTTTTACATACTGTCACCCTAGCAGTACAGTGTCACCATAGTGACACTGTACTACTTTTGGGGGGTGATGATTTTTTTTTTTTTTTTTTTTTTTACACTGATTGCTTTTACACCCATAAAGGCTGTAAGAGGAATCATTTCTCCTTCTCTCTGGCTACATTCCTGCAGCCATTGAGAACTACTGTGTGAGCTGTGACTGGTCACAACTTGTCACATGGTACAAGGCTGTTGTGAATGGCCCTGTACCATGTGATCTCTGCTTATTACTTGTGAAATCTGTGAATGATCACAATGATGTCAGTGGTGACATCTTGCTTACTACTCTGCATGTGATCACCGATTGGCCTCTGTGTGAGGTCCCGTCAGACGATCGGTGTTCCACTATGTATGGAGGACACAGCGGGCACCGGATCGTGGTGCTGCGCGCTCCCTGGGAGCGTGCACAAGCAGTGGGCATGGAGGCTGTTTATATATCCACCCCTACACTGCCACCGTCGGGCCGTTTATATACAGTACATGGGCCAGACGGGAGGTGGTTAATGAAGCTTTGAGAATAAAACCTGTCAGCTGATTGGCTCCCATGCAGAGCTGCACTGGACTCTGTGTGCTCCAGTTTTGTTAATTTTCCCCCCATTGTTTCTTTTTTCTGCACAGACGCTCTCTGTAAACGCCTGGTGATCCTGCCAGTCCCTTCTGATTTAAAGGCGTCCTCTTCCTCTTCCTATTAACATGTATGGAGTCCCAAGATTTTACATTTTAGCTTTACATACACATTTGCATCCCTCGGCAGAGATCGGTTTATGCCTCAACATGAACAAAAAAAAAAGAATAAAAATAAAAATTAAATACACAATTTGATGTTTTATTACAAAAAAAATATGGACACTTCTAGGGGGTGAATACACGGCTCAAAGAAATGAAAGGAAGACTTTGAAAACCAATCAGATCTCAATGGGGAGGAATCTCCTGCTGGATCTCTATACTGACATGGACGGGGGATGGGTGAGGAACGTAAGGACGCCCCATCGTTTGATGAAAATGGAAATGATCGACCTACAGAGGACTGAATTCAAAGACACCCCGAAAATCAAAGTGAAGAAATGATGCAGCAGGCGAGTCCATTCATTACAGCAACTCAGAATGGTCCTCAGTAGTCTGTGTGGCCCCCACGTGCTTGTATGTATGCCTGACAACGTTGGGGGAGGGTCCTAATGAGACCACAAATGGTGTCCTGGGGGTTTCCTCCCAGATCTGGACCAGGGCATCACTGAGCTCCTGGACAGTCTGAGGTGCAACCTGGCGGCGTCGGATGGACCGAAACATGACATCCCAGTGGTGTTCTATTGGATTTAGGTCAGGGGAGCGTGGGGGCCATTCAATGGTATCAATTCCTTCATCCTCCAGGAACTGCCTGCATACTCTCCCCACATGAGGCCGGGCATAGTCTGCATCAGGAGGAACCCAGGACCCACCGCACCAGGAGGAACCCAGGACCCACCGCACCAGGAGGAACCCAGGACCCACCGCACCAGGAGGAACCCAGGACCCACCGCACCAGGAGGAACCCAGGACCCACCGCACCAGGAGGAACCCAGGACCCACCGCACCAGGAGGAACCCAGGACCCACCGCACCAGGAAGAACCCAGGATCCCCTGCACCAGGAGGAACCCAGGACCCCCTGCACCGGGAGGAACCCAGGACCCCCTGCACCAGGAGGAACCCAGGACCCCCTGCACCAGGAGGAACCCAGGACCCCCTGCACCAGGAGGAACCCAGGACCCCCTGCACCAGGAGGAACCCAGGACCCCCTGCACCAGGAGGAACCCAGGACCCACTGCACCAGGAGGAACCCAGGACCCACTGCACCATGAGGAACCCAGGACACAATGCACCAGTCACCACCTGACAATGGGTCCAAGGATTTCATCCCGATACCCAATGGCAGTCAGGGTGCCATTGTCTGTCCTGTAGAGGTCTGTGTGTCCCTCCATGGATTTGCCTCCCCAGACCATCAATGACCCACCACCATAACAGTCATGCTGAACCATGTTACAGGCAGCAGAACATTCTCCATGGCTTCTCCAGACCCTTTCACGTCTGTCACATGTGCTCAGGGGGAACCTGCTCTCATCTGTGAAAAGCACAGGGGGCCAGTGGTGGACCTGCCAATTCTGGGGTTCAATGGCAAATGCCAATCCAACTCTATGGTGCTGGGCAGTGAGCACGGGGCCCACTAGAGGACGTTGTGCCCTCATCCCACCCTCATGAAGTCTGTTTCTGATTGTTTGGTCAGAGACATTCACACCAGTGACCTGCTGGAGGTCATTTTGTAGGGCTCTGGCAGGGCTCATCCTGTTCCTCCTTGCACAAAGGAGCAGATACCGGTCCTGCTGATGGGTTAAGGACCTTCTATGGCCCTGTCCAGCTCTCCTATAGGAACTGCCTGTCTACTGGAATCTCCTCCATGCTCTTGTCTCCTGGAATCTCCTCCATGCTCTTGAGACTGTGCTGGGAGACACAGCAAACCTTCTGGCAATGGCAGGTATTGATGTGCCATCCTGGAGGAGTTGGATTGCCTGTGTAACCTCTGTAGGGTCCAAGTATGGCCTCATACTACCAGTAGTGACACTGACCCGAGCCAAATGCAAGCAAGTGAAAAACAGAAAAGATGAGTAGGGAAAAACATGTCAGAGGCCTCCACCTGTAAAACCATTCCTGTTTTGGGGGTTGTCTCATTGTTGCCCATCTAGTGCATCTGTTGGTAATTTCATGAACACCAAAAAAGCTGAAACTGATGAACAACCCCCTCTGCCACTTACCTGACCAGATCCATATCCCAGGAGTGTCATGGACTTGATGCGACTCGGATTACAAAGTCTGACTTTAATTTTTTTGAGCTGTGTATGTATGTACAGTTGTGCTGAAAAGTTTGCATACCCCGGCAGAAATTGTGAAATTTTGGCATTGATATTGAAAATTTGACGGATCTGCCAGAAAATGCTCTTTTATTGAAGGATGATGATCATATGAAGCCATTTATTATCACATAGTTGGCTCCTTTTTAAATCATAATGATAACAGAAATCACCCAAATGGCCCGGATCAGAAGTCTCCGCCCCCTGGATCAGAATTCTCCGCCCCTGGAATGTTGGGCCTTGGTACAGACACACAAGGGGACACACACGGGTTAAAATGCCAATTAGAGGTTAATGTCCCACATATGTGGCTTTTTAAATTACAATTAGTATCAGTGTATAAAAAGTCGATGAATTTGTTAGCTCTCACGTGGAAGCACTGACTAGGCTAGATACTGAGCCATGGGAATTAGAAAAGAACTGTCAAAAGTCCTGCGTAACAAGGCAATGGAACTTTATGAAGATGGAAAAGGACATATAAATCCTTGAAAATGCCAATCAGTACTGTTCGATCACTTATTAAGAAGTGGAAAGTTCGGGGATCTCTTGATACCAAGCCAAGGTCAGGTAGACCAAGAAAGATTGCAGCCATAACTGACAGAAGAATATATATATATATATATATATATATATATATATATATATATATATTACACACACACATACATATAACACATATATACACATATACAGGTGAAACTCAAAAAATGAGAATCTGGTGCAAAAGTTCATTTATTTCAGTGCAGAAACTTAAAAGCTGAAACTAATATATGAGACTCATTCCATGCAAAGCAAGATAGTTCCAGCCGTGATTTGTCATCATTGTGATGATTATGGCTTACAGCTCATGAAAACCCCAAATCCACAATCTCAGAAAATGAGAATATTGTGAAAAGGTGGAATAATCTCGGCTCAAAGTGTCCCACTCTAATCAGCTCATTCAGCCATAACACCTGCAAAGGGTTCCTGAGCCTTTCAATGGTCTCTCAGTCTGGTTCAGTAGGAATCCCAATCATGGGAAAGACTGCTGACCTGACACCATCACTGACACCCTCCATAAGGAGGGAAAGCCTCAAAAGGTAATTGCAGAAGAAGTTGGATGTTCCCAAAGTGCTGTATCAAAGCACATTAATAGAAAGTTATGTGGAAGGGAAAAGTGTGGAAGAAAAAGGTGCACAAGCAGCAGGGATGACCGCAGCCTGGAGAGGATTGTCAGGAAAAGGCCATTCAAAAGTGTTGGGGACTTTCACAAGGAGTGGACTGAGGCTGGAGTCAGTGCATCAAGAGCCTCCACACACAGACGGATCCTGGACATGGGCTTCAAATGTCGTATTCCTCTTGTCAAGCCGTTCCTGAACAACAAACAACGTCAGAAGCGTCTTACCTGGGCTAAAGAAAAACAGACCTGGCCTGTGCTCAGTGGTCCAAAGTCCTCTTTTCTGATGAGAGCAACTTTTGCATCTTATTTAGAAACCAAGGACCCCGAGTATGGAGGAAGAATGGAGAGGCCCAAGGACCCCGAGTATGGAGGAAGAATGGAGAGGCCCAAGGACCCCGAGTATGGAGGAAGAATGGAGAGGCCCAAGGACCCCGAGTATGGAGGAAGAATGGAGAGGCCCAAGGACCCCGAGTACGGAGGAAGAATGGAGAGGCCCAAGGACCCCGAGTATGGAGGAAGAATGGAGAGGCCCAAGGGCCCCGAGTATGGAGGGAGAATGGAGAGGCCCAAGGACCCCGAGTATGGAGGAAGAATGGAGAGGCCCAAGGGCCCCGAGTATGGAGGAAGAATGGAGAGGCCCAAGGACCCAGAGTATGGAGGAAGAATGGAGAGGCCCAAGGACCCCGAGTATGGAGGAAGAATGGAGAGGCCCAAGGACCCCGAGTATGGAGGAAGAATGGAGAGGCCCAAGGACCCCGAGTATGGAGGAAGAATGGAGAGGCCCAAGGACCCCGAGTACGGAGGAAGAATGGAGAGGCCCAAGGACCCCGAGTACGGAGGAAGAATGGAGAGGCCCAAGGACCCCGAGTATGGAGGAAGAATGGAGAGGCCCAAGGGCCCCGAGTATGGAGGGAGAATGGAGAGGCCCAAGGACCCAGAGTATGGAGGAAGAATGGAGAGGCCCAAGGGCCCCGAGTATGGAGGAAGAATGGAGAGGCCCAAGGACCCAGAGTATGGAGGAAGAATGGAGAGGCCCAAGGACCCCGAGTATGGAGGAAGAATGGAGAGGCCCAAGGACCCCGAGTATGGAGGAAGAATGGAGAGGCCCAAGGACCCCGAGTATGGAGGAAGAATGGAGAGGCCCAAGGGCCCCGAGTATGGAGGGAGAATGGAGAGGCCCAAGGACCCCGAGTATGGAGGAAGAATGGAGAGGCCCAAGGGCCCCGAGTATAGAGGAAGAATGGAGAGGCCAGAGGACCCCGAGTATGGAGGAAGAATGGAGAGGCCCAAGGACCTAGAGTATGGAGGAAGAATGGAGAGGCCCAACGACCCCGAGTATGGAGGAAGAATGGAGAGGCCCAAGGACCCCGAGTATGGAGGAAGAATGGAGAGGCCCAAGGACCCCGAGTATGGAGGAAGAATGGAGAGGCCCAAGGACCTAGAGTATGGAGGAAGAATGGAGAGGCCCAAGGACCCAGAGTATGGAGGAAGAATGGAGAGGCACACACTGCAAGATGCTTGAAGTCCAGTGTGAAGTTTCCAGTCTGTGTTGATTTGGGGAGCCATGTCATCTGCTGGTGTTGGTCCTCTGTGCTTCATTAAGTCCAGGGTCACCGCAGCCGTCTACCAGGAGATTTTGGAGCACTTCATGTTTCCTTCCGCAGACGAGCTTTATGGGGACGCTGACTTCATTTTCCAGCAGGACTTGGCTCCGCCCACACTGCCAAAAGCACCAAAACCGGGTTCAATGACCGTGGGATTACTGTGCTTGATTGGCCAGCAAACTCACCTGACCTGAACCCCATAGAGAATCTATGGGGCATTGCCAAGAGAAAGATGAGAGACATGAGACCGAACAATGCAGAAGAGCTGAAGGCCGCTATTGAAGCATCCTGGTCTTCCATAACACCTCAGCAGTGCCACAGGCTGATAGCTTCCATGCCACGCCGCATTGAGGCAGTAATTGCTGCAAAAGGGGCCCCAACCAAGTACTGAGTACATATGCAGCTTCTACTTTTCAGAGGTGCGATATTGTTCTATGTACAATCCGTGTTTTATTGATTGCATGGAATATTCTCATTTTCTGAGATTGTGGATTTGGGGTTTTCATGAGCTGTAAGCCATAATCATCACAATGATGACAAATCACGGCTGGAACTATCTTGCTTTGCATGGAATGAGTCTCATACAGTCAGGTCCATAAATATTGGGACATCTACACAATTCTAACATTTTTGGCTCTATACACCACAATGGATTTGAAATGAAACGAACAAGATGTGCTTTAACTGCAGACTGTCCTCTTTAATTTGAGGGTATTTACATCCAAATCAGGTGAACGGTGTAGGAATTACAACAGTTTGCATATGTGCCTCCCACTTGTTAAGGGACCAAAAGTAATGGGACAATTGGCTTCTCAGCTGTTCCATGGCCAGGTGTGTGTTATTCCCTCATTATCCCAATTACAATGATCAGATAAAAGGTCCAGAGTTCATTTCAAGTGTGCTATTTGCATTTGGAATCTGTTGCTGTCAACTCTCAAGATGAGATCCAAAGAGCTGTCACTATCAGTGAAGCCATCATTAGGCTGAAAAAACAAAACAAACCCATCAGAGAGATAGCAAAAACATTAGGCGTGGCCAAAACAACTGTTTGGAACATTCTTAAAAAGAAGGAACGCACCGGTGAGCTCAGCAACACCAAAAGACCCGGAAGACCACGGAAAACAACTGTGGTGGATGAGCGAAGAATTCTTTCCCTGGTGAAGAAAACACCCTTCACAACAGTTGGCCGGATCAAGAACACTCTCCAGGAGGTAGGTGTATGTGTGTCAAAGTCACCAATCAAGAGAAGACTTCACCAGAGTGAATACAGAGGGTTCACCACAAGATGGAAACCATTGGTGAGCCTCAAACACAGGAAGGCCAGATTAGAGTTTGCCAAACGACATGTAAAAAAGCCTTCACAGTTCTGGAACAACATCCTATGGAGAGATGAGACCGACATCAACTTGTACCAGAGTGATGGGAAGAGAAGAGTATGGAGAAGGAACTGCTCATGGTCCTCAGCATACCACCTCATCAGTGATCATGGTGGTGGTAGTGTCATGGCGTGGGCATGTATGGCTGCCAATGGAACTGCTTCTCTTGTATTTATTGATGATGTGACTGCTGACAGAAGCAGCCGGATGAATTGTGAAGTGTTTCGGGAATATTATCGGCTCATATTCAGCCAAATGCTTCACAACTCATTGGACGCTTCACAGTGCAGATGGACAATGACCCAAAGCAGACTGCAAAAGACACCAAAGAAGTGGAATGTTCTGCAATGGCCAATCACCTGACCTGAATCCGATGGAGCATTTCACTTGCTGAAGACAAAACTGAAGGGAAAATGCCCCAAGAACAAGCAGGAACTGAAGACAGTTGCAGTAAAGGCCTGGCAGAGCATCACCAGGGATGACACCCAGCGTCTGCTGATGTCTATGCGTTCCACACTTCAGGCTGTCATTGACTGCAAAGGATTTGCAACCAAGTATTAAAAAGTGAAAGTTTGATTTATGATTATTATTCTGTCCCATTACTTTTGGTCCATTAACAAGTGGGAGGCACATATGCAAACTGTTGTCATTCCTACACCGTTCACCTGATTTGGATGTAAATACCCTCAGATTAAAGCTGACAGTCTGCAGTTAAAGCACATCTTGTTCCTTTCATTTCAAATCCATTGTGGTGTATAGAGCCAAAAATGTTAGAATTGTGTCCATGTCCCAATATTTATGGACCTGACTGTATATTAGTTTCACCTTTTAAGTTGCTGCACTGTAATAAATGAATGAATGAATGAATGCACCAGATTCTCATTTTTCCAGTTTCACCTGTATGTGTATCTATCTATCTATACATATACACACACACACAATTGGACTTTGGGGTGCACCCCCCACTGCAGCAGGCTGCACCCCCCGATGACGTTTGCTGCATTCAGGACGCGTGTCAGAGTTGGGAGTACAGAGGACTTACCACTCTCCTGCCATTCGCCGTACTTCCTGGGCAGCTCTCTCTCTTCTCCTACAACAGAAAAATGGAGAGAACACAATCAGCATCTGAGAGGCCGATGCCGGACATGTGACGGCAGGCACTCATCCTATTGGTTGTCATTTACTGGGACTCCTACTCATTTGTGGGGCCCAGAAGAAGTTCTAGTTCTGGGGAAGAACACGGCAGTGCCCGCCCCAACACCGGCTCCAACATCGGGGACTGGGCAATGGCAGCCTCCCAACTGCAGTCCGGTCCACAAATGTTCTACAGTCAGCGGAACACAACGATCGACTGACCTTGATTGTCCTCTGCAGGCCAGAGACGGTTCGTTTATCGGCCGATTTTCGCACTGTTAGTGGGGCGATGGCATCGGACGATTTTCGCACTGTTAGCGGGGCGATGGCATCGGACGATTTTCGCACTGTTAGTGGGGCGATGGCATCGGCTGATTTTCGCACTGTTAGCGGGGCGATGGCATCGGCTGATTTTCGCACCGTTAGTGGGGCGATGGCATCGGCTGATTTTCGCACTGTTAGTGGGGCGATGGCATCGGCTGATTTTCGCACCGTTAGTGGGGCGATGGCATCGGCTGATTTTCACACCGTTAGTGGGGCGATAGCATTGGCTGATTTTCGCACTGTTAGCGGGGGGGATGGCATCGGCTGATTTTCGCACCGTTAGTGGGGCGATGGCATTGGCTGATTTTCGCACTGTTTGCGGGGCGATGGCATCAGACGATTTCCGCACCGTTAGTGGGGCGATGGCATCGGACGATTTTCGCACCGTTAGTGGGGCGATGGCATCGGCTGATTTTCGCACTGTTAGTGGGGCGATGGCATCGGACGATTTTCGCACCGTTAGTGGGGCGATGGCATCGGACGATTTTCGCACTGTTAGTGGGGCGATGGCATCGGACGATTTTCGCACCGTTAGTGGGGCGATGGCATCGGCTGATTTTCGCACTGTTAGTGGGGCGATGGCATCGGACGATCTTCGCACTGTTAGTGGGGCGATGGCATCGGACGATTTTCGCACTGTTAGTGGGGCGATGGCATCGGCTGATTTTCGCACTGTTAGCGGGGGCGATGGCATCGGACGATTTTCGCACTGTTAGTGGGGCGATGGCATCGGCTGATTTTCGCACCGTTAGTGGGGCGATGGCATCGGCTGATTTTCGCACCGTTAGTGGGGCGATGGCATCGGCTGATTTTCGCACTGTTAGCGGGGCGATGGCATCGGCTGATTTTCGCACTGTTAGTGGGGCGATGGCATCGGACGATTTTCGCACCGTTAGTGGGGCGATGGCATCGGCTGATTTTCGCACTGTTAGTGGGGCGATGGCATCGGCCGATTTTCGCACTGTTAGTGGGGCGATGGCCGATTTTCGCACTGTTAGCGGGGCGATGGCATCGGCTGATTTTCGCACTGTTAGCGGGGCGATGGCATCGGCAGATTTTCGCACTGTTAGTGGGGCGATGGCATCGGCTGATTTTCGCACTGTTAGCGGGGCGATGGCATCGGCTGATTTTCGCACTGTTAGCGGGGCGATGGCATCGGCTGATTTTCGCACTGTTAGCGGGGCGATGGCATCGGCTGATTTTCGCACTGTTAGCGGGGCGATGGCATCGGCTGATTTTCGCACTGTTAGCGGGGCGATGGCATCGGCTGATTTTCGCACTGTTAGTGGGGCGATGGCATCGGACGATTTTCGCACTGTTAGTGGGGCGATGGCATCGGACGATTTTCGCACCGTTAGTGGGGCGATGGCATCGGACGATTTTCGCACCGTTAGTGGGGCGATGGCATCGGACGATTTTCGCACTGTTAGTGGGGCGATGGCATCGGCTGATTTTCGCACCGTTAGTGGGGGGATGGCATCGGACGATTTCGCACTGTTAGTGGGGCGATGGCATCGGCTGATTTTCGCACTGTTAGCGGGGTGATGGCATCGGACGATTTTCGCACTGTTAGCGGGGCGATGGCATCGGACGATTTTCGCACCGTTAGTGGGGCGATGGCCGATTTTCGCACTGTTAGCGGGGCGATGGCATCGGCTGATTTTCGCACTGTTAGTGGGGCGATGGCCGATTTTCGCACTGTTAGCGGGGCGATGGCATCGGCTGATTTTCGCACCGTTAGCGGGGCGATGGCATCGGGCGATTTTTGCACTGTTAGTGGGGCGATGGCATTGGCTGATTTTCGCACTGTTAGTGGGGCGATGGCATCGGGCGATTTTCGCACTGTTAGCGGGGCGATGGCATCGGGCGATTTTCGCACTGTTAGCGGGGCGATGGCATCGGGCGATTTTCGCACTGTTAGCGGGGCGATGGCATCGGACGATTTTCGCACTGTTAGTGGGGCGATGGCATCGGACGATTTTCGCACTGTTAGCGGGGCGATGGCATCGGCTGATTTTCGCACTGTTAGCGGGGCGATGGCATCGGCTGATTTTCGCACTGTTAGCGGGGCGATGGCATCGGACGATTTTCGCACTGTTAGCGGGGCGATGGCATCGGACGATTTTCGCACTGTTAGCGGGGCGATGGCATCGGACGATTTTCGCACTGTTAGCGGGGCGATGGCATCGGACGATTTTCGCACTGTTAGCGGGGCGATGGCATCGGCTGATTTTCGCACTGTTAGCGGGGCGATGGCATCGGCTGATTTTCGCACTGTTAGCGGGGCGATGGCATCGGCTGATTTTCGCACTGTTAGCGGGGCGATGGCATCGGCTGATTTTCGCACTGTTAGTGGGGCGATGGCATCGGCTGATTTTCGCACTGTTAGTGGGGCGATGGCATCGGCTGATTTTCGCACCGTTAGTGGGGCGATGGCATCGGCTGATTTTCGCACTGTTAGTGGGGCGATGGCATCGGCTGATTTTCGCACCGTTAGTGGGGCGATGGCATCGGCTGATTTTCGCACTGTTAGTGGGGCGATGGCATCGGCCGATTTTCGCACTGTTAGTGGGGCGATGGCCGATTTTCGCACTGTTAGCGGGGCGATGGCATCGGCTGATTTTCGCACCGTTAGCGGGGCGATGGCATCGGCTGATTTTCGCACCGTTAGCGGGGCGATGGCATCGGGCGATTTTTGCACTGTTAGTGGGGCGATGGCATTGGCTGATTTTCGCACTGTTAGTGGGGCGATGGCATCGGCCGATTTTCGCACTGTTAGTAGGGCGATGGCCGATTTTCGCACTGTTAGTGGGGCGATGGCATCGGCTGATTTTCGCACTGTTAGCGGGGCGATGGCATCGGACGATTTTCGCACTGTTAGCGGGGCGATGGCATCGGCTGATTTTCGCACTGTTAGCGGGGCGATGGCATCGGCTGATTTTCGCACTGTTAGCGGGGCGATGGCATCGGGCGATTGTTGCACTGTTAGTGGAGCGATGGCATCGGACGATTTTCGCACCGTTAGTGGGGCGATGGCATCGGCTGATTTTCGCACTGTTAGCGGGGCGATGGCATCGGCTGATTTTCGCACTGTTAGCGGGGCGATGGCATCGGCTGATTTTCGCACTGTTAGCGGGGCGATGGCATCGGCTGATTTTCGCACTGTTAGTGGGGCGATGGCATCGGCTGATTTTCGCACTGTTAGCGGGGCGATGGCATCAGACGATTTTTGCACTGTTAGCGGGGCGATGGCATCGGACGATTTTTGCACTGTTAGTGGGGCGATGGCATTGGCTGATTTTCGCACTGTTAGTGGGGCGATGGCATTGGCTGATTTTCGCACTGTTAGCGGGGCGATGGCATCGGCTGATTTTTGCACTGTTAGCGGGGCGATGGCATCGGCTGATTTTCGCACTGTTAGCGGGGCGATGGCATCGGACGATTTTCGCACTGTTTGCGGGGCGATGGCATCGGCTGATTTTCGCACTGTTAGCGGGGCGATGGCATCGGACGATTTTCGCACCGTTAGCGGGGCGATGGCATCGGCTGATTTTCGCACTGTTAGTGGGGCGATGGCATCGGCTGATTTTCGCACCGTTAGCGGGGCGATGGCATCGGACGATTTTCGCACCGTTAGCGGGGCGATGGCATCGGCTGATTTTCGCACTGTTAGCGGGGCGATGGCATCGGCTGATTTTCGCACTGTTAGTGGGGCGATGGCATCGGCTGATTTTCGCACTGTTAGCGGGGGCGATGGCATCGGCTGATTTTCGCACCGTTAGTGGGGCGATGGCATCGGCTGATTTTCGCACTGTTAGCGGGGCGATGGCATCGGACGATTTTCGCACTGTTTGCGGGGCGATGGCATCGGCTGATTTTCGCACTGTTAGCGGGGCGATGGCATCGGCTGATTTTCGCACTGTTAGTGGGGCGATGGCATCGGCTGATTTTCGCACCGTTAGCGGGGCGATGGCATCGGACGATTTTTCGCACCGTTAGCGGGGCGATGGCATCGGCTGATTTTCGCACTGTTAGCGGGGCGATGGCATCGGCTGATTTTCGCACTGTTAGTGGGGCGATGGCATCGGCTGATTTTCGCACTGTTAGCGGGGGCGATGGCATCGGACGATTTTCGCACCGTTAGTGGGGCGATGGCATCGGACGATTTTCGCACCGTTAGTGGGGCGATGGCATCGGCTGATTTTCGCACTGTTAGTGGGGCGATGGCATCGGCTGATTTTCGCACCGTTAGTGGGGCGATGGCATCGGACGATTTTCGCACCGTTAGTGGGGCGATGGCATCGGCTGATTTTCGCACTGTTAGTGGGGCGATGGCATCGGCCGATTTTCGCACTGTTAGTGGGGCGATGGCCGATTTTCGCACTGTTAGTGGGGCGATGGCATCGGCTGATATTCGCACTGTTAGCGGGGCGATGGCATCGGCTGATTTTCGCACTGTTAGCGGGGCGATGGCATCGGACGATTTTCGCACTGTTAGCGGGGCGATGGCATCGGCTGATTTTCGCACCGTTAGTGGGGCGATGGCATCGGCTGATTTTCGCACCGTTAGCGGGGCGATGGCATCGGACGATTTTCGCACTGTTAGCGGGGCGATGGCATCGGCTGATTTTCGCACTGTTAGCGGGGCGATGGCATCGGCTGATTTTCGCACTGTTAGCGGGGCGATGGCATCGGCTGATTTTCGCACTGTTAGCGGGGCGATGGCATCGGCTGATTTTTGCACTGTTAGCGGGGCGATGGCATCGGCTGATTTTCGCACTGTTATCGGGGCGATGGCATCGGCTGATTTTCGCACTGTTAGCGGGGCGATGGCATTGGCTGATTTTCGCACTGTTAGCGGGGCGATGGCATCGGCTGATTTTCGCACTGTTAGTGGGGCGATGGCATCGGCTGATTTTCGCACTGTTAGCGGGGCGATGGCATCGGACGATTTTCGCCACTGTTAGCGGGGCGATGGCATCGGACGATTTTCGCACTGTTCCTCTTTATTTCTTTTATCGGTCATGCTGGAAAATTTGCGAAAAAATGGCCGATTTTCGCAATCACTGGAGGGAACAGAACGACCGATGTTTAGTTTTTCAGATGAAAAATCGTCCGATAAACGAACGCTCCATGGCCTGCATGAATCATTGGCATCCTCTATGCACCCAAAATGCAGAAGCCAGCAAAGTGCCGGTCATACCGATGCGATATGCGAATTGAAATCGCATCTGATGAATGTCGGTGTCTTAACGTGCGATTTGCTGCAGTTCTTTGTGTTACTTTCTCTGCCGTTTTGTTGCGATTTCACATACACAGAATATACTGGAAAGTCGCACGATGTGTGCGCAACTTCAGCGCAATTTCTGAAGACTTTATTGCTACTTGTGAAGATTTTTAGCGATTTCTTGCAATCTGCAGAGCGACTTTCCATTGTATTCTATGTACGCGAAAACTGCAGAAAAAGTCACGTAAGAACTACTTTAGAAATCGCACGGTAAGACGCCGACATTCACATTCATTAGATGCGATTTCTATTCCCAAATCGCACAGGTATGACCGACCACTAAATCACCAGTCACACCGCTGCGATTTAAAATCGTGCAGATTTGTGTGCAATTTCTGAAGACTTTATTGCTACTTGAGAAGATTTTCAACGGTTTCTTGCCATTTGCCGTGCGATTTCCATTGTATTCTATGTATGTGAAATCGCAACAAAACTGTAGAAAAAGTCACGCAAGAACTACTTTAGAAATTGCGCCGCAGCAAATCAGACACTGACATTCATTAGATGCGATTTCAATTCCTAAATCGCACCGCTATGACCGGCCACTAAATCACCAGTCACATCGTGCAATCTGTGTGCAATTTTGTGTGCGATTTCTGAAGACTTTATTGCTACTTGAGAAGATTTTCAACGATTTCTTGACTTTATTATGATTGTGAAGATTTTCAACGATTTCCTGCAATTTACGGTGCGATTTTCATTCTATTCTGAGTATGTGAAATCGCAACAAAACTGCAGAAAAAGCAATGCAAAAACGACTTTAGAAATGGCGCTGCAGCAAATCGCACGTTCAGACACCGACATTCAAATTCATTAAATGCAGTTTCAATGCCCAAATCGCTATGGTATGACCGGCCACTAAATCAGCACTCACACCGTTGCGATTTAAAATTGCGTGATTTGTGTGCAATTTCAGGTGCGATTTCTGAAGACTTTATTGCGACTTGTGAAGATTTTCAACGATTTCTTGCGTTTCTCCATTATATTCTATGTAGGTAAAATTGCAACAAAACTGCAGAAAAAGTCACACAAGAGCTACTTTAGAAATCGCACGTTAAGACGCCGACATTCACATTCATTAAATGCCATTTCAGGTGCAATTTCAATTTCCAAATCGCACCGGTATGACAGGCCACTAAATCACCACTCACGCTGCTGCGATTTAAAATCGTGCAATCTGTGTGCAATTTCAGGTGCGATTTCTGAAGACTTTATTATGATTGTGAAGATTTTCAACGATTTCTTGCAACCTGTAGTGCGATTTTCCCATGATCTTCTATGTACGTGAAATCGCAAAAAAACTGCAGAAAAGGTCACTCAAGAACTACTTTAGAAATCGCACCACAGCAAATCGCAAATGTTATAAGATGCCGAAGCTCACATTCATTTTAGATGCGATTTCAGGTACGACTTCAATTATCAAATCGCACCGGTATATTGGGCACTTAACATCCTATTTGAAAGCTGTACGATTGAAGCTGACCCCTCTAGACCCCGCCCAGTAAACACCTACCCAAGTCTGTAACACCCAAACAGCTTCAGCATTCAAGAGTGGTTAGGGCCAGGGGTAGGCAACCTGCGGCTCGCTAGCTGTTGTGGAACTACATTTCCCATGAGGCATTGCAAAGATTACAAAACTGACAGTTACAGCTCTGACTTGCAGAGGCATGATGGAACTTGTAGTCCTGCGGCTCTCAGGTTGCCTACCCCTGGGTTAGGGTGTCGGCTCCTAGAGCCCGCCTCCGCTTCTACAAAAGTGTTAAAAAAGGTGAGACCTGTACCTACTGTATAAACCCTGTGAGCAAGCCCTTAGGGACGGAACGCGTCTGGGCGGAGTTTTTATATGTTGAGTGCAGATGGATTTCATGGAGTAAAACAATACGAAGGGCTCACAATGGAGTGCGACTTTTTAACCTAGTGCGTCTACATTGGCATGCGCAGTACTGGGGGGGGGGTGGGGCTACGGCCGCACACTCACCATAAGCAGCAGCCCACGCCACAGGAACAAACGTCTTGCTTAGTCCTGAATCTTCCACCTGGGCGTCTGTGAGTGACGTGGCCTCTTCCTCCCCCACAATCACCTCCATGTACACTTCATCGGCTATCTCCGCACACCCTAAAGACAATAAAAACACAATTCTGAGCGATGAAACCCCTGAATCGTCATATCATAAAACGCCGGGCGAAAAGGAAAGCATCTGCTCCGCCCACAGCAGCCAATCTGATCACAGCGTGAATATTCGAGGTGCTGGATCCGACCTATTGATAGGCTTCATGCACACTGGGGGGGTTTAATAACGCTGGTAACGTTGGCTGTGTAAAGTCGCAATAAAGATGTGCGGTTTTGCATTAGCGCTTAGGCGCGTTTCTCTGCGTTTGCTGAGTCCAGGAAACCTTAGGGTCCCTCTAGAGATAGCTAAGGTTCTAAAGCCCACCCTTTAGATCAGGGTTTCTCAACCAGGAGTCCAGGGAACCTTAGGGTTCCTCTAGAGATAGGGAAGGGTTCCTTGAGCAATTTCTGCCTCTCAGATGAGTTCCCACTGACACCACTGATCTTTTTATCTATCTGTAAGGGGGAAATTCTTCTCAATGACCACAATGAGCATTCTATCTTGGACAAGGTTCCGTCAAAACGGACCCAGTGTAAGCTCACTCTTTTTATCAGGGTTTCTGAACCAGGGGTCCAAGGAACTTTAGGGTTCCTCTAGAGATAACTAAGGGTTCTAAAGTGCATCCTTTAGATCAGGGTTTCTGAACCAGGAGTCCAGGGAACCTTAGGGTTCCTCTAGAGATAGCTAAGGGTTCTAAAGCCCACCCTTTAGATCAGGGTTTCTCAACCAGGGGTCCAGGGAACCTTAGGGTTCCTCTAAAGATAGCTAAGGTTCTAAAGCGCATCCTTTAGATCAGGGTTTCTCAACCAGGGGTCCAGGGAACCTTAGGGTTCCTCTAGAGATAGTGCAGGGTTCCTTGAGAAATTTCTGCCTCTCAGATAAGTTCCCACTGACACCACTGATCTTTTTATCTATCTGTAAGGGGGAAATTCTTCTCAATGACCACAATGAGTATTCTATCTTGGACAAGGTTCCGTCAAAACGGACCCAGTGTAAGCTCACTCTTTTTATCAGGGTTTCTGAACCAGGGGTCCAAGGAACGTTAGGGTTCCTCTAGAGATAACTAAGGGTTCTAAAGTGCATCCTTTAGATCAGGGTTTCTCAACCAGGGGTCCAGGGAACCTTAGGGTTCTTCTAGAGATAGCGAAGGTTCTAAAGCGCATCCTTTAGATCAGGGTTTCTCAACCAGGGGTCCAGGGAACCTTAGGGTTCTTCTAGAGATAGCTAAGGTTCTAAAGCGCATCCTTTAGATCAGGGTTTCTCAACCAGGGGTCCAGGGAACCTTAGGGTTCTTCTAGAGATAGCGAAGGTTCTAAAGCGCATCCTTTAGATCAGGGTTTCTCAACCAGGGGTCCAGGGAACCTTAGGGTTCTTCTAGAGATAGCTAAGGTTCTAAAGCGCATCCTTTAGATCAGGGTTTCTCAACCAGGAGTCCAGGGAACCTTAGGGTTCCTCTAGAGATAGCTAAGGTTCTAAAGCGCATCCTTTAGATCAGCGTTTCTCAACTAGGCTTCCTCTAGAGATAGCTAGGAGTTCCTTGAGCAATGAGCAATTTCTTCCTCCCAGATAAGTTCCCACTGACACCACTGATCTTTTTATCTATCTGTAAGGGAGGAATTCTTCTCAATGACCACAACTGTAAGGAGCATTCTATCTTGGACAAGGTTCTGTCAAAACGGACCCAGTGTAAGCGCACCCTTTAGATCAGGGTTTCTCAACCAGGGTTCCTCTAGAAATAGCTAAGGGTTCTAAAGTGCACCCTTTAGATCAGGGTTTCTCAACCAGGAGTCCAGGGAACCTTAGGGTTCCTCTAGAGATAGCTAAGGTTCTAAAGCGCATCCTTTAGATCAGGGTTTCTCAACCAGGAGTCAAGGGAACCTTAAGGTTCCTCTAGAGATAGCGAAGAGTTCTAAAGCACACCCTTTAGATCAGGGTTTCTCAACCAGGAGTCCAGGGAACCTTAGGGTCCCTCTACAGATAGCTAAGAGTTCTAAAGCGCATCCTTGAAATCAGGGTTTGTCAACCAGGAGTCCAGGGAACCTTAGGGTTCCTCTAGAGATAACTAAGGGTTCTAAAGTACACCCTTTAGATCAGGGTTTCTCAACCAGGAGTCCAGGGAACCTTAGGGTCCCTCTAGAGATAGCTAAGAGTTCTAAAGCACATCCTTTAGATCAGGGTTTCTCAACCAGGAGTCCAGGGAACCTTAGGGTTCCTCTAGAGATAGCTAAGGTTCTAAAGCACATCCTTTAGATCAGGGTTTCTCAACCAGGGTTCCAGGGAACCTTAGGGTTCCTCTAGAGATAGCTAAGGGTTCTAAAGCGCACCCTTTAGATCAGGGTTTCTCAACTAGGGTTCCTCTAGAGATAGCTAGGAGTTCCTTGAGCAATGAGCAATTTCTGCCTCTCAGATAAGTTCCCACTGACACCACTGATCTTTTTATCTATCTGTAAGGGAGGAATTCTTCTCAATGACCACAACTGTAAGGAGCATTCTATCTTGGACAAGGTTCTGTCAAAACGGACCCAGTGTAAGCACATCCTTTAGATCAGGGTTTCTCAACCAGGGTTCCTCTAGAAATAGCTAAGGGTTCTAAAGTGCACCCTTTAGATCAGGGTTTCTCAACCAGGAGTCCAGGGAACCTTAGGGTTCCTCTAGAGATAGCTAAGGGTTCTAAAGCCCACCCTTTAGATCAGGGTTTCTCAACCAGGGGTCCAGGGAACCTTAGGGTTCCTCTAGAGATAGTGCAGGGTTCCTTGAGAAATTTCTGCCTCTCAGATAAGTTCCCACTGACACCACTGATCTTTTTATCTATCTGTAAGGGGGAAATTCTTCTCAATGACCACAATGAGTATTCTATCTTGGACAAGGTTCCGTCAAAACGGACCCAGTGTAAGCTCACTCTTTTTATCAGGGTTTCTGAACCAGGGGTCCAAGGAACTTTAGGGTTCCTCTAGAGGTAACTAAGGGTTCTAAAGTGCATCCTTTAGATCAGGGTTTCTCAACCAGGGTTCTTCTAGAGATAGCGAAGGTTCTAAAGCGCATCCTTTAGATCAGGGTTTCTCAACCAGGAGTCCAGGGAACCTTAGGGTTCCTCTAGAGATAACTAAGGGTTCTAAATTGCATCCTTTAGATCAGCGTTTCTCAACCAGGGTTCTTCTAGAGATAGCGAAGGTTCTAAAGCGCATCCTTTAGATCAGGGTTTCTCAACCAGGAGTCCAGGGAACCTTAGGGTTCCTCTAGAGATAGCTAAGGTTCTAAAGCGCATCCTTTAGATCAGGGTTTCTCAACTAGGCTTCCTCTAGAGATAGCTAGGAGTTCCTTGAGCAATGAGCAATTTCTTCCTCCCAGATAAGTTCCCACTGACACCACTGATCTTTTTATCTATCTGTAAGGGAGGAATTCTTCTCAATGACCACAACTGTAAGGAGCATTCTATCTTGGACAAGGTTCTGTCAAAACGGACCCAGTGTAAGCGCACCCTTTAGATCAGGGTTTCTCAACCAGGGTTCCTCTAGAGATAGCTAAGAGTTCTAAAGCGCATCCTTGAAATCAGGGTTTGTCAACCAGGAGTCCAGGGAACCTTAGGGTCCCTCTAGAGATAACTAAGGGTTCTAAAGTACACCCTTTAGATCAGGGTTTCTCAACCAGGAGTCCAGGGAACCTCAGGGTTCCTCTAGAGATAGCTAAGAGTTCTAAAGCCCATCCTTTAGATCAGGGTTTCTCAACCAGGAGTCCAGGGAACCTTAGGGTCCCTCTAGAGATAGCTAAGGTTCTAAAGCACATCCTTTAGATCAGGGTTTCTCAACCAGGGTTCCAGGGAACCTTAGGGTTCCTCTAGAGATAGCTAAGGGTTCTAAAGCGCACCCTTTAGATCAGGGTTTCTCAACCAGGAGTCCAGGGAACCTTAGGGTTCCTCTAGAGATAGCTAGGGTTTCCTTGAGCAATTTCTGCCTCTCAGATAAGTTCCCACTGACACCACTGATCTTTTTATCTATCTGTAAGGGGGGCAATTCTTCTCAATGACGACAAGTGAAAGGAGCATTCTATCTTGGATAAGGTTCTGTCAAAACGGACCCAGTATAAGTGCACCCTTTAAATCAGGGTTTCTCAACCAGGGGTCTAGGGAACCTTAGGGTTCCTCTAGAGATAAGTGATGTCAGTGGGAACCTATCTGTAAGGGGGGAAATTCTTCTCAATGACCACAAGTGTAAGGAGCATTCTATCCTGGACAAGGTTCTGTCAAAACAGACCCAGTATAAGCGTACCCTTTATATCAGGGTTTCTCGACCAGGAGTCCAGGGAACCTTAGTGTTCTTCTAGAGATAGCTAAGGGTTCTCAAGCGCACCCTTTAGATCAGGGTTTCTCAACCAGAGTTCCTCTAGAGACAGCTAGGAGGTCCTTGAGCAATGAGCAAGTTCTGCCTCTCAGATAAGTTCCCACTGACACCACTGATCTTTTTATCTATCTGCAAGGGGGGGAATTCTTCTCAATGACCACAACTGTAAGGAGCATTCTATCTTGGACAAGGTTCCGTCAAAACGGACCCAGTGTAAGCACACCCTTTAGATCAGGGTTTCTCAACCAAGGTTCCTCTAGAGATAGCTAAGGGTTCTCAAGCGCACCCTTTAGATCAGGGTTTCTCAACCAGGGGTCCAGGGAACCTTTGAGGTTCCTCTAGAGATAGCCAAGGGTTCCTTGAGCAATTTCTTCCTCTCAGATGAGTTCCCACTGACACCACTGATCTTTTTATCTATCTGTAAGGGGGAAATTCTTCTCAATGACCACAACTGTAAGGAGCATTCTTCCCACTGACTATCACACTATTGTATCATGACATTTTAAGCAGGGGTTCCCTGAGACTGGAACATTATTTCAAGGGTTCCTCTAGGTTGAGAAAGGCTGCTTTAGATCTTTGGTCAGGTGCTCTCTATGATGCCACAGCGACTCTCTTCCCGGCACAAATCAGAAAGGGACAGGATGATGACGGCCGCCATGGGCCCCGGAGAAGCTTTCCTCTTCTACTGACCCCTGAACTGTTAATTGTTACCAATATCGTCATCTTCCTGAGAGGAATCTTTGACGGCCATGTACACCATCTTCTCCCGCGGTACTCGTGCCAGTCCGCTCTGTTCCAGGACGCCGGCGACGGGATGTCCGTTCTGAAAATCGCTCTCCGTCACGATCTCTGTTCCCCCTGGACAGATACAAGATATAACAGAGATTACAGAAACATCGACCCCATGTAGATGTTCACAGACTGGAGCAGTGATGGGCCTTCCAAACAATGGCGAAATGTAAAGCGATAGTAAACCGCAGCTTGAGGAACATTTAAAAAAAAAACCCAAGTTGGAATGACGAAACACGTCAGGGTGAGGCTGTGGTGTTAGGAACCGGAAGTGATGCGGGAGCGCCATTTTGTGAGGTCTGGCGGTGGCGAGAGCCACTGCAAGGTAATGTCATGTGATGCATACTAGCACATCATGCAGGACTTCCCTTAAAGCAAAGCCCTCCAGCGGCGTGCCGTCCCTGCAGCAGAGGCTTCCATCTTTACCCGGTCTTCCTTCCAGGGTTCGCGAGCTCCGGCCATCTGACTGGCCGAGCCGCGATGATGTCACTCCCATGCGTGCGTGTGGGAGTCTCGGGACACGTCACAGTGCTCTGAACGAACAGCACGGGTATGACATTCCTTCAGAGAGCAGGCACCGGCTGTCCAAAAGAGTGAATATCTCCTAAACGGCGCACATTTAGGAGATATTCATTATTTTTTTCCCTACAGGAAAGCTTTATTGTAGGTAAAAGATAAAACAGCGGATTTACTTCTACTTCCAAAGTGGGGGGGGGTCAGATTATTTCGAAAACTGTCCCAATGTAGAATTCAGCCCCAACATCGGACACCGCACTGTCCATGGTTTTCAAGGACAACTACCTACCTTGTCACTGTAGTCATTTCAGGCTGGTTTACTTTCAGCAGTTTCACGCCTTCCCTCCCAAATCACCCCCCCCATGGAAGACAAATATATTTGAAATGCTACAATTTTGACCATATTGAATATATTTCAATATATATATATTTTTTTTATATATACACACACACACACACACACACACACATATATACCGTATTTGCCGGCGTATAAGACGACCCCCCTACTTTTCCTGCTAAAATGTAGTGTTTGGGCTATACTCGCCGTATAAGACTACCCCTCTTCCAATGCACACCAGTGGGAGGAATAGTGCCCCATCATTGGTATCAGTGGGAGGAATAGTGCCCCATCATTGGTGTCAGTGGGAGGAATAGTGCCCCATCATTGATGTCAGTGGGGGGAATAGTGCCCCATCATTGATGTCAGTGGGAGGAATAGTGCCCCATCATTGGTGTCAGTGGGAGGAATAGTGCCCCATCATTGGTGTCAGTGGGAGGAATAGTGCCCCATCATTGGTGTCAGTGGGAGGAATAGTGCCACATCATTGGTGTCAGTGGGAGGAATAGTGCCCCATCATTGGTATCAGTGGGAGGAATAGTGCCCCATCATTGGTATCAGTGGGGGGAATAGTGCCCCATCATTGATGTCAGTGGGAGGAATAGTGCCCCATCATTGGTGTCAGTGGGAGGAATAGTGCCCCATCATTGGTGTCAGTGGGAGGAATAGTGCCCCATCATTGATGTCAGTGGGAGGAATAGTGCCCCATCATTGGTATCAGTGGGGGGAATAGTGCCCCATCATTGGTGTCAGTGGCAGGAATAATGCCCCATCATTGGTATCAGTGGCAGGAATGGTGCCCCATCATTGGTATCAGTGGCAGGAATAGTGCCCCATCATTGGTGTCAGTGGGAGGAATAGTGCCCCATCATTGGTGTCAGTGGGAGGAATAGTGCCCCATCATTGGTGTCAGTGGGAGGAATAGTGCCCCATCATTGATGTCAGTGGGAGGAATGGTGTCCCATCATTGGTGTCAGTGAGGGGTGGAATAGTGCCCCATCATTGGTGTCAGTGGGGGGTGGAATAGTGCCCCATCGTTGGTGTCAGTGGGGGGGGGGAATAGTGCCCCATCATTGGTGTCAGTGGGGGGGAGGACTAGTGCCCCATCGTTGGTGTCAGTGGGAGGAATAGTGCCCCATCATTGGTATCAGTGACACCAATGATGGGGCACTATTCCTCCCACTGAGACTTGCTGACCCTGTTCTCGTATGGTGCTGCTGCAGCCAGCATATGTGGTTGCAGCAGCACCTCTACACAGAACACTTACCTGCTGCTCCGGCACTCAATTTTCACGGGGCCGCTCGGCTCCGCCCCCTCGCCGGTGATTGGCCGCCTGTGTGCCTTTCCTGAGCTACAGTTCTGGCGGCCAATCACCGGTGAGGAGGCGGAGCTGAGCAGCCGCACGAACATCCAGTGGCCGAACTGAAGGAGACGCCGCGCTTCCTGGACCGGATCGTCGTGGGACTGGATCCAGGTAAGAGACATCAGCCCCTGCAAACCCCTGTACTTAATGCCGCAGCCCCCCTAAACATGTGTACCGGCGTATAAGACGACCCCCGACTTTTGAGAAGATTTTCAAGGGTCAAAAAGTCGTCTTATACGCCGGCAAATACGGTATATATATATATATATATATATATGTGTGTGTATATATATAAAAAAAATATATATATATATATATATATATATATATATATATATATATATATTTTTTTTTTTTTTCTTTATATACACACACACACATATATATATATATATATATATATATATGTGTGTGTGTGTATAAAAAAAATATATATATATATATATATATATATATATATATATATATTTTGTAATAAAAATGCATTTCACCAAACAGTATTTATCTATCTATCTATCTATCTATCTATATATATATATATATATATATATATATATATATATATAGATTACGGCCAAAATTGAAGCATTTCAAATATATGTCAGTGTATTTGGGAAGAAGATTTTTAAAATATATTTCAATTATATTTTTCTTCCATGTGGGCCAGCACTCCTTTACAGGGGTGTGGACATTTTTGAAAAAAAAAAAACAAAACCAAAAAAAAATACTTGTTCAGGGACTAAATCGATGTCCCAATCTACTTGCCCTTCATTGGCCAATCAGTGATCACATGATCGGGACCTCACACAGAGGTCCCGTACAGCGACACAGCGGGCAACGGACTGTAGTGCCGCGCGCTCCCAGGGAGCGCGCACAGGCAGGGAAGCGGGAGGACGTTTATGAACGGCCACCCGATCCTGCACTGCTCCCGCCCGGCCGTTTATGTACATGGGCCGGATGGGAGGTGGTTAAAGAAGTCTATCCTGCTTCCACCTAGTAAACCGCCATTTATTCCCAGGGAGCGCGCACAGTCCAAGATGGCAGACGCCATTTATAAACGGCAACCCGCCCCTGCACTGCCACCGTCCGGCCGTTTCTTTACATGGGCTGGACGGGAAGTGGTTAAAAACACGCTTCTAAACGCACACACTCATAAACGCGATATGCAAACGCGACTAAACAGGCGTATTTTTAACCTGCATTTTCCAGCAGTCAGTTTCCATCGTTCAGAAGTGTCCCGGGTACATGGAGCCTAAATGTGCTGAGAACCCTGGAAGGTGTCACTCACCTATTTCCACATCATCGTCCGCTTCTGCTTTGAATATGTAAACTTTAATCACCTCCGAACCAAACCCATCTTCCTTACACCCGTCCCCATGGGACACCTCCGTGCTGATTTTTATCGGGGTGCTGCCGATCCGTTCCAACCGGTCCCCGACATCGTCTACTAAATGAAGGAAAAAACATTTTCGTCTTGTTATAATATAAAACACATAAGTAGCCATTCCAACCTTCACCTACATATGTACACATACTGTATTCTTCACTATTGTAACTCCCTCATTGGCCGACCTCATCGCAGGCTATCCCCTCTTCAGTCTATCATGAATGCAATCCCTCCACTGGCCTCCACTCAGTGTCCTCCACCCCTCTCTGCCAATCCCTCCATTGGCCCCCACTCAGTGTCCTCCATCCCTCTCTGCCAATCCCTCCATTGGCCCCCACTCAGTGTCCTCCATCCCTCTCTGCCAATCCCTCCATTGGCCCCCACTCAGTGTCCTCCATCCCTCTCTGCCAATCCCTCCATTGGCCCCCACTCAGTGTCCTCCATCCCTCTCTGCCAATCCCTCCATTGGCCCCCACTCAGTGTCCTCCATCCCTCTCTGCCAATCCCTCCATTGGCCCCCACTCAGTGTCCTCCACCCCTCTCTGCCAATCCCTCGATTGGCCCCCACTCAGTGTCCTCCATCCCTCTCTGCCAATCCCTCCATTGGCGCCCACTCAGTGTCCTCCACCCCTCTCTGCCAATCCCTCCATTGGCCCCCACTCAGTGTCCTCCATCCCTCTCTGCCAATCCCTCCACTGGCCTCCACTCAGTGTCCTCCACCCCTCTCTGCCAATCCCTCCATTGGCCCCCACTCAGTGTCCTCCATCCCTCTCTGCCAATCCCTCCATTGGCCCCCACTCAGTGTCCTCCATCCCTCTCTGCCAATCCCTCCATTGGCCCCCACTCAGTGTCCTCCATCCCTCTCTGCCAATCCCTCCATTGGCCCCCACTCAGTGTCCTCCATCCCTCTCTGCCAATCCCTCCATTGGCCCCCACTCAGTGTCCTCCACCCCTCTCTGCCAATCCCTCCATTGGCCCCCACTCAGTGTCCTCCATCCCTCTCTGCCAATCCCTCCATTGGCCCCCACTCAGTGTCCTCCATCCCTCTCTGCCAATCCCTCCATTGGCCCCCACTCAGTGTCCTCCACCCCTCTCTGCCAATCCCTCCATTGGCCCCCACTCAGTGTCCTCCACCCCTCTCTGCCAATCCCTCCACTGGCCTCCACTCAGTGTCCTCCACCCCTCTCTGCCAATCCCTCCATTGGCCCCCACTCAGTGTCCTCCACCCCTCTCTGCCAATCCCTCCATTGGCCCCCACTCAGTGTCCTCCACCCCTCTGCCAATCCCTCCACTGACCTCCACCCCTCTCTGCCAATCCCTCCACTGGTCTCCATTCAGTGTCCTCCTCCCCTCTCTGCCAATCCCTCCACTGGTCTCCACTCAGTGTCCTCCACCCCTCTCTGCCAATCCTTCCATTGGCCCCCACTCAGTGTCCTCCATTCCTCTCTGCCAATCCCTCCACTGACCTCCACCCCTCTCTGCCAATCCCTCCACTGGCCTCCATTCAGTGTCCTCCACCCATCTCTGCCAATCCCTCCACTGGCCTCCATTCAGTGTCCTCCACACCTCTCTGCCAATCCCTCCACTGGCCTCCATTCAGCATCCTCCACACCTCTCTGCCAATCTCTCCACTAGTCTCCATTCAGTGTCATCCACCCCTGTCTGCCAATCCCTCCACTGGTCTCCATTCAGTGTCCTCCACCCCTCTCTGCCAATCCCTTCACTGGCCTCCATTCACCCCTATAAAAATATCAGGAAAGACCGACTAGAACAGCTGAACTTTAAATGATGGCGGGTGTGTACTGACTCCTATTTAACATGATTGTGAATGCGATTGCTTCATTCTGCACACAGCGACATCCCCAGTTATACGAGGGCGTGCACACTTATGCAACCGCATTATTTTAGTTTGTGGGGTGATGTGAAGAGGGCTGTGCGCAGGAGATGTCCTCGCCATCTGACAGATTCGGAGTGTTTTTGCAAGGAACAGCGGGCAAATATTCCCGAATCAAGATGTGCCGTGCTGATAGACTCCTCCCCAAAAAGTCTGAGTGCCGGAATCACATCAAAAGGGTTAGTGTAAGGGCGTGCACATTTATGCAACCAGATTCATTTCATTTTTTATGTTTACTTCCCCCACCTAAAAGATTTCAGTTTGTTTTTTCAACTGAGTTGTACAGTTTATAGGTCACATAAAAGGTGGGAAAAGTCCTGAAATGATTTTTCTTTATCTCATTTTTCTACATCACAGAAACTTGACATTTTAACAGGGGCGTGAAGACTTTTTATATCCACTGGACATAACATTTTTGGGTGTAATACCACTTTAGCCTTCACCTATAAATGAACGCATATTACGATTTGAAGTAAATGGCAGCACAACCATCAACTACTCCAAAGGCGCATCAAAACATATAACTGTTGCTGTAAAAGACCAATGGAAAGTTTAGTTTAACTACTTCCCGTCCAGCCCATGTATATAAACGGCCGGATGGTGGTAGTGCAGGGGTGGGTTGCCGTTCATAAACGGCCCCCGCCATTTTGGATTGTGCGCACTCCCACAAGGACTGAAATCCTGCAGTGCCCGCAAGGTCCCTCTGCTCAAGAAAGCACATGTCCAGCCCGTCTGAAGTCTGCCACTGAACATCTGAATGATGCAGAGGAGGACTGGTGGGAAGTGTTGTGGTCAGAGGAGACCAAAATCCAGCTCTTTGGCATCAACTCAACTCGCTGTGTTTGGAGGAGGAGGAATGCTGCCTATGACCCCAAGAACACCATCCCAACTGTGAAACATGGTGGTGGAAACATTCTGCTTTGGGGGTGTTTTTCTGCTAAGGGGACAGGACAACTGCACCGCATCAAAGGGACGATGGACGGGGCAATGTACCCTCAAATCTTGGGTGAGAACCTTCTTCCCTCAGTCAGGGCATTGAAAATGGGTGGTGGATGGGTGTTCCAGCATGACAATGACCCAAAACACACGGCCAAGGCAACAAAGGAGCGGCTCAAGAAGAAGCATATTAAGGTCCTGGAGTGGCCTAGCCAGTCTCCAGACCTTCATCCGATGGAAAATCTGTGGAGGGAGCTGAAAGTTCGAGTTGCCAAACGTCAGCCACCAAACCTTAATGACTTGGAGAGGATCTGCCAAGAGGAGTGGGCCAAAATCCCTCCTGAGATGTGTGCGAACCTGGGGGCCAACTCCAGGAAACGTCTGACCTCTGTGATTGCCAACAAGGGATTGGCCACCAAGTACTAAGTCATGTTTTGTGAAGGGGATCAAATCCTTCTTTCCCTCATGAACACGCAGATCAGTCATCATTTGTTAGACGCATTTCTGCTGAATTTGTTGTTGTATTCTGTCTCTCAGTGTTACATCGAACATTCCATTGTTAGACCGATCATTTCTGTGTGAGGGGCGAACATTCCATTGTTAGACCGATCATTTCTGTGTGAGGGGCGAACATTCACCATCAGCCGGGGAGCAAATACGCATTTCCTTTACTGTACACCTGTGGCCATGCAGGGGATTGGAACACCTGAATCACATGATATGGAGGGGATTGGAACACCTGAATCACATGATATGGAGGGGATTGGAACACCTGAATCACATGATTGGGAGGGGATTGGAACACCTGAATCACATGATTGGGAGGGGATTGGAACACCTGAATCACATGATTGGGAGGGGATTGGAACACCTGAATCACATGATTGGGAGGGGATTGGAACACCTGAATCACATGATTGGGAGGGGATTGGAACACCTGAATCACATGATTGGGAGGGGATTGGAACACCTGAATCACGATTGGGAGGGGATTGGAAAACCTGAATCACATGATTGGGAGGGGACTGGATCACCTGAATCACATGATTGGGAGGGGACTGGAACACCTGAATCACATGATTGGGAGGGGACTGGAGCACCTGAATCACATGATTGGGAGGGGACTGGAGCACCTGAATCACATGATTGGGAGGGGATTGGAGCACCTGAATCACATGATTGGGAGGGGATTGGAACACCTGAATCACATAATTGGGAGGGGACTGGAACACCTGAATCACATGATTGGGAGGGGATTGGAGCACCTGAATCAGCTGATTGGGAGGGCGGGGCCGATACTTTTGGTAATAGAAAGGTTGAATGCGTATAAGTAACACCGGACTCTGTTTTGCTCTGATTTTTGCAGATATAAGAGGTAATTATTTAACAACAAATCGAATTTCTGAAGTTTGACTTACATGATATCATTAGGTAATCCTCGGAAGCCCCCTTTAAATCATCCTCTTCCTCCTCAGTTTTGACGCTCACCGAGGAGCCGGAAGGCGCCTGGATAATGGCGTCCGAAGTACAGCTTGCCACCAAAACCTCCTGTGAGACCAGAGTGGGCGAATGAGACCCACACAAGCCATCCCGTACCACGTGCGCCAGCTGACCATCGCCGTCATCGACCAGGTCAGCGACAAACACTTGATCGGGGATGGCGACGGTTTCGGTGATGATGTCAGACTCCAGGACGTTATGGCTGCCGTCCAACTCCTCCTCGATGGCCACGTCCGTCTCCAGGACCGCCTCCGGAACGATGACATGCTCTGTGACGATGTCGGCCTCGGTGATGATATCTGGACCTTGGACCACCTCGTCCGATATCTCCTCGTGCTCCAGCGTGATGTCGTCATCCGTGATGACGTCGGAAACTAAGACGCCTTGCGGGACTGAGACGACGATGTGGTCGCCATCGATGTGGGCGGTGCCAGCCAATCCAGCCACTGTGGAGAAACACAAAAATGATACAAAACAATAACTATACCACCACTGATTATGGCGAGTTCCCATTGATGTGGAGACCTCAGATACGGTCTCCACTGAGCTTCTGTCTCATTATTCCTCATCACGAAGCATTGCCCCTCCTACTTATTCTCCTAAATTGGTTTTACTTCAGCAACTTCCCTTCAGCAACTTTCCCTATACATGATTTCGCATTTCCGGGTAGGGGGCGCACCTACCTAGAGTCCCCCTGTGTGTCATGTGATCTCGGTATACATCCAGCTGTTCTGTGAAGCCCTCAGAGGTTTGTTAGAGAACATTAGTGGACAAACAGCATCATGAAGGCCAAGGAACACACCAGACAGGTCAGGGATAAAGTTGTGGAGAAGTGTAAAGCAGGGTCAGGTTATAAAAAAATCTAAATATAAATAAACAGCGCAAATTTAGATGATTAATCAATATAATAAATCATATAAAATAGGTGCATAAATTATTCGTGTTTGCCCTTAATCTTAAACAAAAACACCCAAAAGTCCATGTGCTGAAAACATAATTAAATTGTTGAAATAAAAGTGCAAACTTCTTTTCTTCAAAAATTACTTTCACCTTCCACCCGTGCACAAACCAACATCAAATACACTCACCAGAACTTGGTGAGTAAAGGACCTTTAAGGAATTTTTAGGGATCCTAAACCCTCTTTGGTGCCACGCTAGGGAAAATCTTCACCCTCCGAATAGACTCCACCATCCAACCAAAAGAAAAAAACTCACATAGCATAATATTGTCACACAATAGTAACTTTTTCCAAATGGAGATTAAGGCCACTCACATGTTAAACACTTGCTAAAGGCATGTTTATTATGTATAAAAGGCTTCAGTTCCAGCAGATATACAAACTTTTCCTTCCAGGACTCTCACATCCACAGTGGAACAAGGACAGGACTCCTCTTAGACCAAACAGTGAACCAAGATGGCCGCTGGAACGCACCGCTCAGCGTGCGTTCCACTCACCGGAAATGACGTCAGGCGCATGGAGAGTGGACCGGCAATGCGTCAACGCGTTTCGCCCCTCCCATAGGGCGTTATCAAGACCAAGATCTATGGGAGGGGCGAAACGCGTTGACGCATTTCCGGTCCACTCTCCATGCGCCTGACGTCATTTCCGGTGAGTGGAACGCACGCTGAGCGGGGCGTTCCAGCGGCCATCTTGGTTCACTGTTTGGTCTAAGAGGAGTCCTGTCTTTGTTCCACTGTGGATGTGAGAGTCCTGGAAGGAAAAGTTTGTATATCTGCTGGAACTGAAGCCTTTTATACATAATAAACATGCCTTTAGCAAGTGTTTAACATGTGAGTGGCCTTAATCTCCATTTGGAAAAAGTTACTATTGTGTGACAATATTATGCTGTGTGAGTTTTTTTCTTTTGGTTGGATGGTGGAGTCTATTCGGAGGGTGAAGATTTTCCCTAGCGTGGCACCAAAGAGGGTTTAGGATCCCTAAAAATTCCTTAAAGGTCTTTTACTCACCAAGTTCTGGTGAGTGTATTCGATGTTGGTTTGTGCACGGGTGGAAGGTGAAAGTAATTTTTGAAGAAAAGAAGTTTGCACTTTTATTTCAACAATTTAATTATGTTTTCAGCACATGGACTTTTGGGTGTTTTTGTTTAAGATTAAGGGCAAACACGAATAATTTATGCACCTATTTTATATGATTTATTATATTGATTAATCATCTAAATTTGCGCTGTTTATTTATATTTATATTGTTTGTGTTTTCACGATTGGCACAGCAGCATTTTTAGAGTGTTATTTGGAAAGTTTTGGCGCAGGAATAAGTTTTCTTGTATAAAAAAATCTGCCAAGCTTTGCCCATCTCACGGAGCACTGTGTTCAATCCATCATCCGTGGGATGAGTACGGGACAACTGCCAACCTACCAGGACATGGCCGTCCACCTAAACTGACTGGCCGGGCAAAGAGGGCATTCATCAGAGAAGCAGCCAAGAGGCTCATGGGAACTCTGGAGGAACTGCAGAGATCACAGCTCAGGGGGAGAATCTGTCCTCAGGACAACTATTAGTCGTCACTCCACAAATCTGCCCTTTATGGAAGAGTGACAAGAAGGGAGCCATTGTTGGAGGAAAGTCATAAGAAGTCCTGAGAAGCCAAGTGGGGGACACAGCAATCATGTGGAAGAAGGGGCTCTGGTCAGAGGGGACCGACATGGGACTTCATGTGTGGGGGGAACTAACCCCGCCCATCATTGACTCGGATTAAAGTGTTTCTTTCACTTGAGCCGTGCAGTTACAGGAGCCCAGCGTGGTCCAGTGTAGGGATGTAGGTTCCATACCTGTGGGATCCCCATGGCTTGCGGCTTGCAAATCGCTGGAACAGGCAGCACTACTACACCGCTACTACAGTGATCTCCAAAAGCTTCAGAGTCTCGTGCTGAGCGGCTGCTCAGCTGCTTTGTGCACACCGGATGTCGCTCACTTGCCCTGGCATCATTCACCATTCATGTTCTCAATAAATGCCAAGTGTTCTCTGATTGGAGGAGGGGGAGAATGTGACATCACCGGCCCAACTCTCCACCTCATTCAATCAGAGAATGCTTTGCATACAGAGAAAATGTCACGTGTCCTGTGAATGCACCGGGGCTGAGCAGGCAAACTCCTGTGTTCAGTTTAGAGCGGCTGCTCAACGCAGGACCAAGAAGCTGGCAGTGTAGTAGTGCTGTAGTATTGGTGTAGTACTGTAGTATTGGTGTAGTAATGCTATAGTTGCAGTGTACTAGTGCTGTAGTAGCTGTGTAGTAGTGCTGTAATACTGTAGTCGCAGTGTAGTACTGTAGTAGCGGTGCAGTAGTGCTGTAGTACCTTAGTAGCGATGCAGTAGTGGTGTAGTAGCAGTGTAGTACTGTAGTAGTGGTGCAGTAGTGTAGTAGCGGTGTAGCAGTGTTGTAGCAATGTAGTACTGTAGTAGCGCTGTAGTACCTTAGTAGCGGTGTAGTAATGGTGTAGTAGTGCTGTTGTACCTTAGTAGCGGTGCAGTAGTGCTGTAGTAGCAGTGTAGTGGTGCAGTAGTACTGTAGTACCTCAGTAGCGGTGTAGTAGTGCTGTAGTAGCAGTGTAGAGGTGCAGTGGCAGTGTAGTAGTGCTGTAGTAGCGGTGTAGTGGTGTAGTAGTGCTGTAGTAGCAGTGTAGCGGTGTAGTAGTGCTGTAGTAGCGGTGTAGTAGTACTGTAGTACCTCAGTAGCGGTGTAGTAGTGCTGTAGTACCTCAGTAGTGGTGTAGTAGTGCTGTAGTAGCGGTGTAGTAGTGCTGTAGTAGCGGTGTAGTAGTGCTGTAGTAGCGGTGTAGTAGTGCTGTAGTAGCGGTGTAGTAGTGCTGTAGTAGTGCTGTAGTGGTGTAGTAGTGCTGTAGTACCTCAGTAGCGGTGTAGTAGTGCTGTAATAGTGATGCTACTACAGGTCTGCCCAGGGATTTGAGGGACCCCACAGGTATGGCACATGTATACTTCCGTCGGTCCAGTGTGGACCTATAACTGGCTGGCCTGGAGTTGGGTTTGGAATCTCCATCATCCTCCTAGACGTGGGAAGTCAGTTCTGAGTGGAGGAATCGCCTCATTCCTGGCGTGTTGTCAGTTTTACATGTTCTGTGATGAGAGGCGTCTTACCGAAGTCCTGCATGATCATAGCGTGGGGAATGTTGGGGTCCCGTGTCTGCAGGTCCACGCCTGCCCCGCCGGCATCCATGGTGTGTCCAAGTCATTTACAGAACCTAGAAGGGAAGAGACGGACCAATGATTGAGCTGCACAACATTAGGGTCACAAAGTGGGGGGGCTTGGGGGCGGGACTTCACCTCCTTATCCTCAGCAGCAATCAGTCAGTAATAAGGAATCAATGAATCATGATCATCGATCAATGAACTGAATGGTGGAGGGCAGACTGTGATACTCATCGGTTATTGATCGAGGATTAACACTTTGCCACCCATGTACCGAAAACAGACTGAAAAAGAGGGTGGCCCCCCGGGCATTGTCCCCCCTTCCTGCCCACCGGGCACTGTCCCCCCTTCCTGCCCACCGGGCACTGTCCCCCCTTCCTGCCTACCGGGCACTTCTGCCCCCTTCCTGCCCACCGGGCACTTCTACCCCCTTCCTGCCTACAGGGCACTTCTACCCCCTTCCTGCCTACAGGGCACTTCTACCCCCTCCCTGCCTACAGGGCACTTCTACCCCCTTCCTGCCCACCGGACACTTCTACCGGCTTCCTGCCCACCGGGCACTTCTACCGGCTTCCTGCCTACAGGGCACTTATACCCCCTTCCTGCCTACCGGGCACTTCTACCCCCTCCCTGCCCACCGGGCACTTCTACCCCCTCCCTGCCCACCGGGCACTTCTACCCCCTCCCTGCCCACCGGGCACTTCTACCCCCTCCCTGCCCACCGGGCACTTCTACCCCCCTCCCTGCCCACCGGGCACTTCTACCCCCTCCCTGCCCACCGGGCACTTCTACCCCCTCCCTGCCCACCGGGCACTTCTACCCCCTCCCTGCCCACCGGGCACTTCCACCCCCTCCCTGCCCACCGGGCACTTCTACCCCCTTCCTGCCTACAGGGCACTTCTACCCCCTTCCTGCCTACAGGACACTTCTACCCCCTTCCTGCCCACCGGGCACTTCTACCCCCTTCCTGCCTACCGGGCACTTCTACCCCCTTCCTGCCTACAGGGCACTTCTACCCCCTCCCTGCCTACAGGGCACTTCTACCCCCTTCCTGCCTACCGGACACAGGGTGCGGGGAGGAGAGGTTCTGGGAGGATGTCCATGGATGCCCTCTCAGAATTAGCCGACCGCACTGGAGCCGCATGCCACACATGTGCCTCCAGGGGCAGCCGGGATTACCCTGCTGAGAGCGCGGTCCCTGGACACTGACCACACTGTGCGCTGCAAGGCAGCTCGGTTACTGAGCGATCAATGTGTGCTGGGAGTGACGGCCATCGGAGGAACATAGAACCAGATATGCCGAATAGGAAACCAAGGAAGGAGGAATTCGGTCTGATAGAGGAGGACAGACAATCAGCAATACTACGAATCCAAATTCAGACAGAAAACAAATGCAGAATGCAGCAGGACCGCCTTCTGAAAGCCTAGAGGCTGCTGCAACTGCCACTTCTCAGGAGCTACAAACTGCCACCCATGGGAAAGAGGCTGATCTCCCGTCTGATCGATGTTTATAAACAATGTTACTTTGTATCTCTCTATCTGTCTAATCAGACGGGAGATAGAGAGATACAAAGTAACATTGTTTATAAACATCGATCAGACGGGAGATAGAGAGATACAAAGTAACATTGTTTATAAACATCGATCAGACGGGAGATAGAGAGATACAAAGTAACATTGTTTATAAACATTGATCAGACGGGAGATAGAGAGATACAAAGTAACATTGTTTATAAACATCGATCAGACGGGAGATAGAGAGATACAATGTAACATTGTTTATAAACATCGATCAGACGGGAGATAGAGAGATACAAAGTAACATTGTTTATAAACATCGATCAGACGGGAGATGGAGAGATACAAAGTAACATTGTTTATAAACATCGATCAGACGGGAGATAGAGAGGTACAAAGTAACATTGTTTATAAACATCGATCAGACGGGAGATGGAGAGATACAAAGTAACATTGTTGTTAAACATCGATCAGACGGGAGATGGAGAGATACAATGTAACATTGTTTATAAACATCGATCAGACGGGAGATAGAGATACAAAGTAACATTGTTTATAAACATCGATCAGACGGGAGAGATACAGTGTAACATTGTTTATAAACATTGTTCAGAAGAGAAATGTTTGTTTATAAACAATAGAACTATTAGGGTACTGATTGGCAATAATGATTATTGATAACTCTAACAGGTATAATCAATAATAGATTGTTGATAGTTGGGTGGCAGATGAGAAGATGCGTGTGATCAGGTGACCAGATACTGATAACTGATTGGTGGAGGACTATTGACAAGAGAGGTATTGGGGGAAGGGAAGATTATTGGGATTATAGGTACCGGTATTGATCGGCGAGGGGACGGCAGATGAAATCTATAAGAACTGACTGGATATCAATAGGTGTTTATTGATAAAGAAATCCAGGTGGGTGATTAATGAGAACATGTGATCAATGAACTCAGAGTATTGATAAGTGAATGAGGAGGTGATAACAGAAGATATGGGGGGATGGCTGCTTATTGATCACTGATCAGAGGGGGCGGTACATTGATAAGTGCTGCAAATCATTACATACAGGTGGCAGTGGATGGTCAGTGCAGTAGGGGGAGGGGGAGTTATATGATCTGATATACACAGATAAGGGGTGATGGGGGGGGGGGTAGTATTTGGAGGTTATGGGGGGAGGGACTTAGTATTTAGAGGGTATAGGGGGGGGGGTAATATTTGGAGATTATGGAGGGTATTATTTGGTTAGTATGGGGGAGGAGGGGTTATTTGGTAGTTATGGGGAAGGGGGTGTTTTTTGTAGGTATGGGGGGGGTAATATTTCATAGATATGGGGGTGTTATTTAGAGGTTATAGGGGGAGGGGGCTATTATTTGGTAGGTATGGGGGGTATTATTTGGAGGTTATGGGGCGAGGGGGGTGTTTTTTGGTGGGTACAGGGGTATTATATGGAGGTGATTTGGAGGGGGCTATAATTTTGTAGGTATTGGGGGAGGGGGATTACTTGGTGTATTATCCGGTGATGGGGGCGGGGATGTTGGTACAGATAAATTGGGAAAGGGGGTCCCCTGGAGGTGATGTTGAGGTGTATCTATGTTGGTCCCAGTGGTGGGGGAGGAGTGTGGGGGTGTGTTCAATGGGCCTCAGAGGTGGGGGAGAAGGGTGTATGGGGGTCCCGGGTGGGGGGAGAAGGGTGTATGGGTGTCCCGGGTGGGGGGGGAAGAAGGGTGTATGGGTGTACTGGGGGGGGCAGAAGAAGGGTGTATGGGTGTACTGGGGGGGGCAGAAGAAGGGTGTATGGGTGTCCTTGGGGGGGGAGAAGAAGGGTGTATGGGTGGCCTGGGGGGGGAGGGAGAAGAAGGGTGTATGGGTGGCCTGGGGGGGGAGGGAGAAGAAGGGTGTATGGGTGGCCTGGGGGGGGAGGGAGAAGAAGGGTGTATGGGTGGCCTGGGGGGGGAGGGAGAAGAAGGGTGTATGGGTGGCCTGGGGGGGGAGGGAGAAGAAGGGTGTATGGGTGGCCTGGGGGGGGAGGGAGAAGAAGGGTGTATGGGTGGCCTGGGGGGGGGGGGAGGGAGAAGAAGGGTGTATGGGTGGCCTGGGGGGGGGGGGGGGGGAAGAAAAAGGGTGTATGGGTGGCCTGAGGGGGGGGGGAGAAAAAGGGTGTATGGGTGGCCTGGGGGGGAGAAGGGTGTATGGGTGTCCTGGGGGGGGGGGGAGAAGAAGGGTGTATGGGTGTCCTGGGGGGGGGGGAGAGAGAAGGGTGTATGGGTGGCCTGGGGGGGGGGGGGGAGGAGAGAAGGGTGTATGGGTGTCCTGGGGGGGGGAGAGAGAAGGGTGTATGGGTGTCCTGGGGGGGGGGAGAGAGAAGGGTGTATGGGTGTCCTGGGGGGGGGGGGGGAGAAGAAGGGTGTATGGGTGTCCTGGGGGGGGGGGAGAAGAAGGGTGTATGGGTGTCCTGGGGGGGGGGGAGAGGAAGGGTGTATGGGTGTCCTTGGGGGGGAGGGAGAGGAAGGGTGTATGGGTGTCCTTGGGGGGGGGGAGAAGGGTGTATGGGTGTCCTGGGGGGGAGGGAGAAGGGTGTATGGGTGTCTGGGGGGGGGAGAGGAAGGGTGTATGGGTGTCCTTGGGGGGGGGGGAAGAAGGGTGTACGGGTGTCCTGGGGGGGGGGGGGGGAGAAGGGTGTATGGGTGTCCTTGGGGGGGGGGGGGAAG
>NW_028320147.1:232500-279090 GCF_062004578.1 Staurois parvus
TGTATATCAAATGAAAATTAATTAAAGTGTATTTTTTTCCCAAAAGAAAAACAAACTGCTGCAGAAGTGACATAAAAATATGCAACACCCACCATTTTATTCTCTAGGGCCAGAAAAATATGTTTGGGGGTTCTAAGTAGTTCTCTCCAACATGTAAAAATCAGATTTTTTTTTTTGCTAGAAAACTACTTTGAACCCCCAAACATATTTTTTTGGCCCTAGAGAATAAAATGGTGGGTGTTGCATATTTTTATGTCACTTCTGCAGCAGTTTTTTTTTTCTTTTGGAAAAAAAATACACTTAATGAGTTTTCATTTGATATACACTTCCAGTCTGGGTCAATTCTGACACTTTTCTATAAAAAATAAATAAATAAATCAGATTTTTACACGTTGGAGAGAAGTGTCAGAATTGGCCCAGACTGGAAGTGTATATCAAATGAAAACTCATTAAGTGTATTTTTTTTCCAAAAGAAAAAAAAAACTGCTGCAGAAGTGACATAAAAATATGCAACACCCACCATTTTATTCTCTAGGGCCAAAAAAATATGTTTGGGGGTTCTAAGTAGTTCTCTCCAACATGTAAAAATCAGATTTATTTATTTTTTTATTTTTGCTAGAAAAGGGTCAGAATTGGCCCAGACTGGAAGTGTATATCACATGAAAATGTAGCGCTCTTGCGGTGATAGAATGATATGATAGAATTAGTAGATACTTTTCCGTGTGTTGGGATATTATGTCTCGGAGTACAAGGAAGTCATCTGCTCACGTTTTCCCTGTTCTTTGTTGTCATTGCCCTCTGTGGGACTTGGTGCAGCTCCTTGTATGATTTACAGGTGACGCAATAATGAAGATCAAGGAGCAAAACAAACAAAAGCGCCTCCTTATCCCAGCCTGATATGTTGAGTGTTGGCCCAGGACTCTGATGTGTTTATGGTGTTGTAGATAAGGGGATGTTTGTTTTAAGCATTGGGCTTTCAACAGGGAAATACAATTGACAATAATACCCACAACTGCTGAGCCAACCCTCACCCCACCCAAACGGCTCAACCTCGGCTACATTTTTTTATTTTTATTTTAAATTTGAACTCCACGAATGAGACAAAATGTAAAAATAAATGGTCCAGGACAGGGGTGTATTTACCATAAGGCATTTGCCTAGGGCGGCATTTTTCAGGGGGGCAGCGCCGTCCTCCGAAAGAAGGGATGGAAGAAGGGACACACACAGCACGGGGGGACCGGGTGGGATCTGAGAGAGGCTGCGGGCTGAAGAAGAAGGAACACACACAGCACGGGGGGACCAGGTGGGATCTGAGGGAGGCTGCGGGCTGAGGAAGAAGGTACACACACAGCACGGGGGGACCGGGTGGGATCTGAGAGAGGCTGCGGGCTGAAGAAGAAGGGACACACACAGCACGGGGGGACCAGGTGGGATCTGAGGGAGGCTGCGGGCTGAGGAAGAAGGTACACACACAGCACGGGGGGACCGGGTGGGATCTGAGAGAGGCTGCGGGCTGAAGAAGAAGGGACACACACAGCACGGGGGACCGGGTGGGATCTGAAAGAGGCTGCGGGCTGAGGAAGAAGGTACACACACAGCACGGGGGGACCGGGTGGGATCTGAGAGGGGGGACTGGGTGGGATCTGAGAGGGGGGACCGGGTGGGATCTGAGAGAGGCTGTGGGCTGTTTGATGGTGTATGCAGAGCCTGACTCTTGTTCCCGGGGATGTCCGGAGCCGTGAAGGTGACTGTCTTCTCTCTTGCCGGGGTGGACGTTGGCGGTGGTAGTGGAAGGCTCTCTTGGGTGAGGGGGGGCACTGGGGTGTTGTTTGGTGTCAGGCTCTCTTCGTGGTGGAAGGGGGGTGTTGGTCGTTGTCAGGGTCTCTCCTTGGGAGCCAATATTTGTGTTGCCTAGGGCAGCACGGAACCTAAATCCACCACTGGTCCAGGGGGGCAGGGGATAATCTGTATTACTAACCTTTATTCTTGTCTCTGCCAGGCTCCAGTGCTGCCCTCTAGCTCCGGGCCCTTGTAGTCATTTATTATAACATTGGCCCCGCATTGTACAAGAGGAAGCAAGCCCGCTGCCAAAAAGAGAGGATGCTGCGGGAGATCAGTCACACGGATTAAGAGAGCATGCTGGAGCCAGGAAAAAAGATAAATAATACACCTTTTATTATTATTATACAGGATTTATGGCGCCAACAGTTTGCTCAGCGCTTTACAATATAAAGGGAGACAATACAGCAACGATACAGTTCAATACAAGAGGGATAGGAGGCCCTGATCCTGGGAGCTATCAAATTGCCACGTGTATGGCCAGCTCAAGGATCAGCTCGATGCAAGCAATCTTAGAAGTGGTGATTTAAAGATTTTTTGTGTTTTTTTTATTATGTATTGTTTGTATTTATAGACCTACTAGGATGCAACTATATTGCCTCATCGCATACACAGGTTCTGTTTCCTGCTTAGTAACAATACACGGTTGTGCTTCTCATAATGGAAGTTGATTATTTGGCTGATTTATTGAAAACCATGCAGTCGCTGTGTGGCTGTCATTTTATCAACCTATTGCCCTCAATCTGATACTTTCCCTCACAGTACCTCTTCTTTGCCACAAGATGTCTTCCGAGTGGAATGACACCCAGCATCAAACTGAGTGCAGGGGGTCATGGCCACGCCTCCTGAGCATGGCACACCTCTCTCAGTGCATTGAGGCCTATACAGTAACAAAAGCTTGTCGATAAGGGTGTTTATCTGTAAAGCTAAAGTTTGGATATCACATTTACATTATTATATTGGTCCAGCTTTGACCAATGTAAAGGCAACTATACTTGGGTTGAAATTCATCCACTTCCTGCTGAAATGGATGAATTACAGAACGGTTAGTAAGATGGATGAGTCTGGCAGCAGCATTCATGTTAGATTGAAGAAGGGATAGCCTGCGATGAGGTCGGCCAATGAGGAGCGAGTTACAATAGTCAAGGTGAGAGATAACCAGGGAGTGAATAAGTTACTTAGTGGTTTCCGAGGTTAAGAACGGTCGTATCTTGGAGATGTTGCGGAGGTGAAGTCTGCCAATCCCTCCACTGGCCTCCACTCATTGTCCTCCATCCCTCTCTGCCAATCCCTCCACTGGCCTCCACTCATTGTCCTCCATCCCTCTCTGCCAATCCCTCCACTGGCCTCCACTCATTGTCCTCCATCCCTCTCTGCCAATCCCTCTACTGGCCTCCACTCATTGTCCTCCATCCCTCTCTGCCAATCCCTCCACTGGCCTCCACTCAGTGTCTCCATCCCTTGCTGCCAATCCCTCCACTGGCCTCCACTCACTGTCCTCCATCCCTCTCTGCCAATCCCTCTACTGGCCTCCACTCATTGTCCTCCATCCCTCTCTGCCAATCCCTCCACTGGTCTCCACTCAGTGTCTCCACCCCTCTCTGCCAATCCCTCCACTGGCCTCGACTCAGTGTCTCCATCCCTCGCTGCCAATTCTCCACTGGCCTCCACTCAGTGTCTCCATCCCTCGCTGCCAATCCCTCCACTGGCCTCCATTCAGTGTCCTCCACCCCTCTCTGCCAATCCCTCCACTGGCCTCCACTCAGTGTCCTCCACCCCTCTCTGCCAATCCCTCCACTGGCCTCCACTCAGTGTCCTCCACCCCTCTCTGCCAATTCCTCCACTGGCCTCCACTCAGTGTCCTCCATCCCTCTCTGCCAATCCCTCCACTGGCCTCCACTCAGTGTCCTCCACCCTCTCTGCCAATCCCTCCACTGGCCTCCCATTGCCCAACGGATAGAATTCAAAACATTAACAATAACGTATAAAGCCATTTATATATCCCCCTAAGTTACATCACCGATCTTGTCTCCAGATATCACCCAAAGTGTCCTCTCCGCTCCTCGCACGACCTCCTGTTCTCCAGCTCCCTTGTCTCCTCCTCCCATGCTCGTCTCCAGGACTTCTCCAGAGCTTCCTCCATCCTCTGAAACTCTCTACCCCAGTCTATCAGACTGTCGCCTACTCTGCTCACTAGGCGATCTCTGAAAACCTATCTCTTCAGGGAAGCCTATCCTGCCCTCAGCTAATAATGGAATCTTCTGTTCCTCCTACCAGTCCATCCCCCACAGATACTACCTTTAGTACCACCAGCCCCTCCCTCCTAGATTGTAAGCTTCCAGGATCAGGGCCCTCCTATATTGAATTGTATTGTTGCTGTATTGTCTCCTGTTATATTGTAAAGCGCTGAGCAAACTGTTGGTGCTATATAAACCCTGTATAATAATAATAATTTTAATCCATGTATGGCCACCTTTACATTGGTCAAAGCTGGCCATATCCAATTTTCAATCCATGTATGGGTAGACTGGTAGTACAGAAGTCGATTGACTTCTGTACAACCAGCCTGTCGAGTTTTTTGTCTAACAATCTGTAGCTATACCGCTGGTTGCTCCAAAAAAAAAATTAAAATTGTTGTTAACCCTTCCATATACCCAGTGAAGTGACTGGTCTTGGGTGGGATACCTGTCCTTGGGTTGCCTAGTTGGCACTGGTAAATTGGATTTGTGGTTTCTTTAACAACTTGGAATTAATAAAATTGGAGAGCGCAACATGGTAACCAGTCGGCTTCTAACTTCAGCTTGTTCAATTAAAGTGGCCCTAAAGTCTCAAGGTTTTTTACCTTCATGCATTCTATGTAGGAAGGTGAAAAAAACTTTCTGTGTGTAGTAGCCCCCCCAACACATACCCGAGCCCCCTGTTGATCCAGCGATGGCCACGAGAGCTTCAGTTTTCTTGGGACTCTCATTCCTGATTGGTTGAAGCAATCGCAGACAATCAGGAGAGGCAGGGGTCAGGGGTGAGCCGTGGCTCTGTGTGTAAATGGACACACAGGGCAGCAGCTCAGGAGCGTGCCTGCTTGGGTGCTCCCATAGCAAGCTGTTTGCTATGGAGTCACCCAACAGGAGGGAGGGGCCAGGAGCGCCAGTGGAGGACCTGAGAAATGGAGGATCCGGGCTGCTCTGTGAAAAACCACTACATAGAGCAGGTAAAAAAAAAAAACCAAAAAATAAGACTTTAGTATCACTAAGCCTGCTTGGGTGCCCCCATAGCAAGCTGTTTGCTATGGGTCACCCAACAGGAGGGAGGGGCCAGGAGCGCCAGTGGGGGACCTGAGAAGTGGAGGATCCGGGCTGCTCTGTGAAAAACCACTACACAGAGCAGGTAAAAAAAACAAAAAACAAAAAAACAAGACTTTAGTATCACTTTAAGCCTGCTTGGGTGCCCCCATAGCAAGCTGTTTGCTATGGGTCACCCAACAGGTGGGAGGGGCCAGGAGCGCCAGTGGGGGACCTGAGAAGTGGAAGATCCGGGCTGCTCTGTGAAAAACCACTACACAGAGCAGGTAAAAAAAAACAAACCAAAAAACAAGACTTTAGTATTACTTTAGGCTTTGCCAATAAAACCTGGAAGCTGATTGGTTTCTCTGTAGATCCGGATTTTGTACTTTCCAGTTTTAGTAAATCAACGCCTGATGAATAGTGAAAGATGAGGATTGATGGTGAGATTCGTAGATTTGCAGGGACAGGGCTGGTCGGGGGGTGTTCTCTCCTCCAGGAGGAGTTGTAAGAAACCAGGGACCAATTCCCTAGACCTCTACAACTACCACTAACATTGACCTTCAAAGCTGACCGCATTCACCGTTAGATCTCGAAGGATATGCTATTAAAGGTCTGATATCTCTGTATATCAAGCTTGCCCTTTACCACTCTGATAAATAATGCCGTATTACAAACTCAGAGCATCACCCAAGATAATCAAACGGTTTCCCCTCACCCCATCATGGCGGTGGCATGCAGGTATCCCCCTGCTTGTCATCATTGGGTAGATGTTTGGCCATCCTTTGTTTGTCCTCTTGTAGTACAGATTAGATATTTTGCTGTCTAGACCCCTGGTGCCCAACCTGTGGCTCAGGGGCAGCTTGCAGCCCTTTGGTAAATTATTATTATTATACAGTATTTATATAGCGCCAAAGGGTATGCTGAGCGTTGTACAGTATCAAGGGGGACAGGACATGAGACAATACAGTAACAATACAATACACGAAGGGTTCGAGGGCCCTGCTCTTTCGAGCTTACAATCTAGGAGGGAGGGGAAGGTGGTACAGGAGGAGATGGCTGTGGGGGATGGAGTGGTGGGAGGAGTGGAGGAGGTTAGTTGTTAGCTGAGGGTGGGGTAGGCTTCCCTGAAGAGATGGGTTTTCAGGGTGCGCCTGAAGGTGAGGAGGGCAGGTGACAGTCTGATGGATTGGGGTAGGGAGTTCCAGAGGATGGGGGAAGTCCTAGAGAAGTCCTGCAATCGGGCGTGGGAGGAGGAGACCCGGGAGCTAGAGAGCAGGAGGTCCTGTGAGGAGCGGAGGGCACGGGTGGGGTGGTATTTGGGTATCAGGTCAGTTATGTAGTTTGGGGTGGCGTTGTGAATGGCTTTGTAGGTCAGAGTTAGCAGTTTGAATTTGATGCGTTGGGCAATGATGTGTGGCCCTCAGCAGCCTGTAGTGGGATCATTGATTGGGGTAATAGCATTGATCTCTGCCAGCCTCATGTAACATGTTCCCAGTTTTGTATTGTCTTTTGCAGCCATCACCCCCAACAATGTATCCTGTCCTCACTCTCTGACCCTCATTTCTTCTGTGGTCTGCAGTCTGACAGTCCCCTAAAGCATTAACATATATTGAACATTATGTGGGGCCCTTTGGTGAGGTCAGGGGCTGCATTTGAGGCCCCCTGTAGCTCATACGTTGATGACCTATCATTCAGCCTGTCGGTTAACAGGAATTAGGGGTGCCAGGGAGGTTCAGTGCATGGTCGATCCGATTGGCTGCAACTGTCCATTGGACAAATTCGCTGTCTTTGCATTGCAATGTTTAACCCCTCACCCTCCTGAGGATTTACCCCCCTTCCTGACCAGGCCATTTTTTGTGTTACGTGGTCATGCACCCAAATTAAATTTTGTCCTTTTTTCTTTTTTTTCCCCCCCCACAAATTGAGCTTTCTTTCGGTGGTATTCGATCGCCTGTGTTTTTTTTTTTGTTTTGTTTTTTTTTTCTTCCATTTTTTGCACAATATAAAAAAGACTAACAATTTTGAGAAAAAAAACAATATTTTTGACTTTTTGCTACTTGGTTTCCTCCTCCCACACCCGACTGCAGGACTTCTCCAGGACTTCCGCCATCCTCTGGAACTCCCTACCCCAATCCATCAGACTGTCACCTACCCTCCTCACCTTCAGGCGCTCCCTGAAAACCCACTTCTTCAGGGAAGCCTACCCCACCCTCACCTAACAGCCGTTCTCCACTCATCCTACCACTCCATCCCCCACAGCCACTTCCTCCTGTACCTCTACCCCCTCCCTCCTAGCAGGGCCCTCGAGCCCCTCGTGTATTGTATTGTTACTGTATTGTCTCATGTACTGTCCCCCACTATAATGTACAGCGCTGAGCAAACCTATTGGCACTATATAAATACTGTATAATAATAAATAATAATAATAATATTAAACCTGTTCAGTAAAAAAATTAAATTTCGTCATACGTTTACGCCAAAATGTATTCTGCGACATGTCTGCTAAAGAAAAAAAATCCCCATATGTGTAAATTAATTGGTTTACTTGCGGTTTAGCGTTTTCAAATAGCGGTATACATACTGGGAGTTTTATTTTTACTAGTAATGGCGGCAATCAGCGACTTATAGCGGGACAGCGGCGGACATTCTGACACTGGGGGGGGAACTGACTTTGTATCATTGAAATCCCCAGTGACACCAATACAGTGATCAGTGCTAAAAAAACAAACAAAAAAACCCCCCTGACACTACTATTGGTACTGGGCAGGAAGGGATTAACATGTGTTGTGATCAGGGGCGGACTGACCATTCGAGAACTCGGGCACTGCCCGAGGGCCTGGGGTCAGTAGGGGGCCTCATGAAATGCCCCGGGTACCTTTTTTATAGGCTTTTTTTTGAGTGTGGGCGAGGACACAGGGGCCCCATGATCCCCTATTGCCCGGGGGCCCCATGAGTTGTCAGTCCGCCCCTGGTCGTTATCAAAGGGTTAACTGTGTGCTGGGAGTGATCAAAGGGTTAACTGTGCACAGCCATTCAAAGCAGTGCTCCTGAGCTGACGGGGAGGAGAATTGTTAGTAAACAAAACAGTTCTCCTCTCAGTTGAAGATCATCAGAAATCACTGAGCACCAGCAAGTACTCACTGGCTGGGACCCAGTGATTGGCGGCACGGGTAGGGCGTGCGCCTACCCGGAAATGCAAAACCACGTGTATATATACGTGATTTTGCGCACCCGTGCCGCCCTGTAGCTGTATTTCTGCTATAGGGCGGTCAGGAAGCGGTTAAATAAAGTGCGTAGTTTACACAGACCTCCTCGAATTGCTCTGTGGAGGGCAATTTTGGTTGTAAAACATCCCAGTGCTTTATCTCTGATTTATGAAGGAGGTTACCCACAAAACTACTTGTACCATAAAGAAATTTCTTTTCAAGGCAGAAATTGAAGCTCATGTTAAAGATTCACCAAAGGTAGAGGGCTGAACAGAGATCTGAATACTAGTACAACCCTAAGGGCTCGTTCACACTTGGCTGTTTTGCCAACGCTTGCCAAACGCCCCTATAGCGTTTGGCAAGCGTTGGTCCGGCGTTTGCGGAGCGTTTTTTAACGCTCGGCAAACGCTCCGCAAACGCCGCATGCGCGGTTTAGCGGCAGTTGCTAGGTGTTTGCCGAGCGTTAATAACGCCCCACAAACGCCTATAATGCAGTTTGAGTGGTGTTACCGCTCCGCAAACGCCCCGCAACCGCGTCGCAACCGCACCAGCGGCACCATAGACGAGAATAGCAGGCTTCAAAGCCTCCTGACTCGTCCAGAGGCGTCCGTTTTGCCGCGACGCGACGCAAACGCTCCCGTTAGAACAGCACCATGTGCTGTAATGTGCAGAATTGGCAGAGGCGTTTGGGAAGCGGTAAAAACGCTTCCCAAACGCCTCTCTGCCGCCTGCACACAAGGCTAGTGTGAACGTAGCCTTACATGTTCTCTTTTACAGCTCTGACTTCAGCAATGAAGGGTCAGGAGAATTTGCGGGTTCCTCTTGTGTTTGTTTACCGTCAGGCCATAGTAGAATAGATGATGTGATTTCAGTTGGACACACCTTCTACTAAAGTGTGAGTACGCTGCAACGTGAGCCCCGCCAAAATCAGACCGTTCATTTCTAGATGTGTTCAATACTGCCCTGTACTGTAGGAAAATCATGCAGCCGCCTCCTCCAGGGACTGCAAGCTGCAGAATATTGTGTGTTTCTTCTTGGTTTTAGTTATCCTTTTAAGGCGTTTGCAAGAAGCATCTCACATACGGTTTGCGTACGTGTTACGTGCTGTTTGCTTCCTTTTTTCTTTTTCAGATTTTCGCGCCGCCCTCGAAAGGCGGCTTTCGAGACGCGCCGCCCTCGAAAGGCGGCTTTCGAGACGCGCCGCCCTCGAAAGGCGGCTTTCGAGACGCGCCGCCCTCGAAAGGCGGCTTTCGAGACGCGCCGCCCTCGAAAGGCGGCTTTCGAGACGCGCCGCCCTCGAAAGGCGGCTTTCGAGACGCGCCGCCCTCGAAAGGCGGCTTTCGAGACGCGCCGCCCTCGAAAGGCGGCTTTCGAGACGCGCCGCCCTCGAAAGGCGGCTTTCGAGACGCGCCGCCCTCGAAGGCGGCTTTCGAGACGCGCCGCCCTCGAAGGCGGCTTTCGAGACGCGCCGCCCGGAAGGCAGCTTTCGAGACGCGCCGCCCTGGAAGGCAGCTTTCGAGACGCGCCGCCCTGGAAGGCAGCTTTCGAGACGCGCCGCCCTGGAAGACAGCTTTCGAGACGCGCCGCCCTGGAAGGCAGCTTTCGAGACGCGCCGCCCTGGAAGGCAGCTTTCGAGACGCGCCGCCCTGGAAGGCAGCTTTCGAGACGCGCCGCCCTGGAAGGCAGCTTTCGAGACGCGCCGCCCTGGAAGGCAGCTTTCGAGACGCGCCGCCCTGGAAGGCAGCTTTCGAGACGCGCCGCCCTGGAAGGCAGCTCTTGAGGCGCGCCGCCCTCTACCATTATAATTATTGACTTTGAAGAACTTCAATAATTATAGTGGTAAGTAGTTATTTGCCTTCTAGCCTTTTATCGTCTCTCGCAGTCTAATAGAAGAGTAACACCCAGTGACCCTGTGAGGTGCTGTGTGGATTCCTGCCGTAGTGTTTCACCCAGGGTGACTGTAGCACAGCTGCAGCGATTTCTGGTAGCTCACTGATTGCGTTCACTTGTAGCCTGAAACTTCTTTTTAGCTGATCAGATGCGGCGCTCCTCACGTTATGTCTATGACAACATGACTGTGTATAGGACACCTGCATGTGCTTTGGCACTTGTCAGTTTTCTGCTGTTTATGGTCAGGGGTCTAACAGAAAAATCTCCCATAATACACTTCTGGAATCTACAGGCTGCTGGTAGCGAAAGTTAACAGTCTGGTTCAGTTGATTATGATTATTATACAGTATTTATAAAGCGCCAATAGTTCGCTCAGCGCTGTACATTACAAAGTTGATGGTGGCAAGATACTGGTAGATGGGAGTAGAGGGAACCAAACCCTGACTTTGGTGCTATACCCTGACTGCTACCATTGGATTGGCCTGGCAGCCAGGGAACTAGCATTTTTAGAAGAAATCTGCATTAACATACTTCCTCACTACAGGTTTCCTTTACGGTTTCAGTCCTGCCTGGTTCCTTTTTTTTTTTTTTTTCTTGCGGTTTGTGTCTATTTTCTTGTATGACATTTTTGAGAAGTGAATGTCTTCCCTTTTCTCATGCAGTAAGTATGGACTTCACTTCTCTATAGAGTAGGCTTGTGCTTACTCATTGCCAAAAATGTGGTAAAAACGCATATGTGTTTTAACCGCGTTTTGCACCTTTGAAAGAGAACCGTGACTCCAAAAATGCACCAAAAACGCAACCGCAGGTGTTTGTCACATTTTTTAGGCCTTTTCCATTCCTTTCAACAGAGAGTTTTTTTTGTTTTTTTTTACCGAACCAAACATACCAAAAATGCAGCAAGCAGGGCTTTGAAAAACGCAGCGGACGCACAGCTGACCAGTGTGAAGAGTCCATAGGGTTTAATGGTCATGCATTTTGCTTCCGCTTTTTTTTAACCCAAAAAACAGACCAGTGTGACGGCAGCCTTCGTGAAAAATGACCAATTGGGCAATAATGGACATTAGGGCTCCCTCTAGGTGTCGATCGTGTGGCAAATGCCAGTTTTCTGGTCACATGTCCTCTGCCGAAGGCACTTGAGGCAGTCAAGTTTAGAAGGAGCCAGCCCGTCAGTTACTTTTCTAGACTCTCTGATCCTCCATTATGGCAGAGACATTAGGGTTGGTTTACTAAAACTGGAGAGCTCTGCATAGAAACCAATCGGCTTTCAGTTTTTGTTTTGTTTTGACTGAAGCTAGAAGCTGATTGGCTACCATACAGAGCTGCACCAGATTTTGCACTCTCCAATTTTAGTAAATCAATCCCACTGTGTGATTAACATCATAGGTGGAAGACTAGAAAGTGCTTTCACCCTCCTAGGTACACGGTGTGGCAGGATTAACTGACTAGCTGAGCAGGCATAAAATTCTAAAATCTCCATTAAAATGATCTTTAGTGCACACAAAAACAATAGAATACCCATTTTTTTGGTAAAATATAAAAGAGGAGGTAGTGTTGAGTAATTAGATACCCAACATGTCAAGACTCCAAGTTACATGTGCTGTAAAAGACCTCACAGTACAGTGGTAAACGAAACCCGGAGAACCCTCAGGCGCCGTCCAGGATCCAAGAAATGGCTTACACGTTTTGAGGGAAACCCTCGTGTTGATGTTTTTACCCCGATTTTATCAAACTTTCTTTGGGATTATGCACTATGCTGGTTTCCTCTTTGTTTGTCCCTTTGCAGTTGTTATCTGGACGACCCCAGTCATTCGAGGGCAGCAAGGCCTAACATATCCCTTGTTCGCTTTCCTAACCTACACATAGGAGGTACTGTTCCTGGTCCTCCACACTCATGTGCAGGAGGTTTTGACACTTTCCTTTGGAGACATCATGGGTTAAACTTTGAATATCTCGCCTGTACTCCATTGCAGCTAATCAAATACAGATTGTGCTTGATTAGCTGCTTCCCCGGCTACAGTAGCCGGGGAATGAATGATCTGAAACTGGCAGTAACAAAATATTTTGTCTCTTCCGGCTTCCTTCCTGTTTCTCGATCTCCTATGCTCACTGTTTAGTCAGCTTAGTGAGATCCTGGGCTCCCCAGAGGAACGGGAGAGCTCAGGAACCACCGCAGGGAGTGACGTGGACCATTCTTACTATTGTAAAAGTGATTGGGAGGCTGTAGAGCCACCCAGATCACATTTCTTGAACAACTAATGTTTACGGCTAAAAAAACATTTACCAAGCTCATAGCTGCAGTTTTACCCACTTGAAGTCCAGGACGTTCTAAAACAGCCTGGGGATTGGGGAGTAGACTTTAGATAATGTGCGGTTATGAACTGCTAGGGGGGGTGTCTGTGGTCAGAGCGTCGCCCATACACATGCACACTTGGGTCACCCAAAAGTTCATGTTTAAGCCAATAAAGGGACGGCATAGACCTTCCATTGATGATTATTTCAGTATGATTTCGGCATTTGTCCATCACTCCTCCTGGGTGGCTGGGTAGTTGAGTGTGCCAGTTGTCGTGAGATTTTAGCCAGTTTGGGCGATGGTTGCGTCACATCTACAGCAGTTTTGGCGGGAAACTAAATGAAACGGTACATGTTTTGTTGTTTTTTGTTTTTATTTTTCTTTTGTTTTTTGTTTCTCCTTTTGATCTGAAATGGTTAACATGCATGTTACATAAAAAGTGACCAGTTGGCTAACTGTTCACACATTTCCTCTCCACATTGGTGAGCAGTAAGTGGTAAATAGCTTGACAATGGGATCCGAAGAGACAATAGCTGTAGAAATTCACTCTGGCTTTCTGTTATGAAGCTGCGACTTCCCCCTCTCATTCATCTCTGACTCAGCCCGGCTCTATTAATAAAAAATACAATCCCGCTCAGTTACAGTTCAGCTGCCGAGCGCCTCCTGAGTGTACCACACCGAGCAGCTCTTAAAGGGGCAGCTGCCTAGCAGCCCATGTGCTCTGAATAAGAGGTTAGCACTTCCGCCTGGCAGTACTCGGGTTGTTGGTTCGAATCCCAACCACAGCACTACCTGCCTGGAGTTTGCATGTTCTCCCTGTGCCTGCGTGGGTTTCCTCCGGGTACTCCGGTTTCCTTCCACACTCCAAAGACATGCTGGTAGGTTAATTTGCTCCTGTCTAAATTGTCCCTAGTATGTGTATGAATGAATGTGAGTTAGGGACCTTAGATTGTACACCCCTTGAGGGTTAGGGACTGATGTACAATATTTATGTAAAGTGCTGCGTAAATGAACGGTGCTATATAAGTACCTGAAATAAGTAAATACATGTGTGCACGCACGTGTGTGTGTGTGTGTGTATATATGTGTGTGTGTGTGTGTATATATGTGTGTGTGTGTATATATGTGTATATGTGTGTGTGTGTGTATATATATGTGTGTGTGTGTGTGTGTGTGTATATATATGTGTGTGTGTGTGTATATATGTATGTATATGTGTGTGTGTGTGTATATATGTATGTATATGTATGTATATGTGTGTGTATATATGTATGTACAGTCAGGTCCATAAATATTGGGACATCGACACAATTCTAACATTTTTGGCTCTATACACCACCACAATGGATTTGAAATGAAACGAACAAGATGTGCTTTAACTGCAGACTATCAGCTTTAATTTGAGGGTATTTACATCCAAATCAGGTGAACGGTGTAGGAATTACAACAGTTTGCATATGTGCCTCCCACTTGTTAAGGGACGAGAAGTAATGGGACAATTGGCTTCTCAGCTGTTCCATGGCCAGGTGTGTGTTATTCCCTCATTATCCCAATTACAATGAGCAGATAAAAGGTCCAGAGTTCATTTCAAGTGTGCTATTTGCATTTGGAATCTGTTGCTGTCAACTCTCAAGATGAGGAGATCCAAAGAGCTGTCACTAACAGTGAAGCAAGCCATCAGGCTGAAAAAACAAAACAAACCCATCAGAGAGATAGCAAAAACATTAGGCGTGGCCAAAACAACTGTTTGGCACATTCTTAAAAAGAAGGAACGCACCGGTGAGCTCAGCAACACCAAAAGACCCGGAAGACCACTGAAAACAACTGTGGTGGATGACCGAAGAATTCTTTCCCTGGTGAAGAAAACACCCTTCACAACAGTTGGCCAGATCAAGAACACTCTCCAGGAGGTAGGTGTATGTGTGTCAAAGTCACCAATCAAGAGAAGACTTCACCAGAGTGAATACAGAGGGTTCACCACGAGATGTAAACCATTGGTGAGCCTCAAAAACAGGAAGGCCAGATTAGAGTTTGCCAAACGACATCTAAAGAAGCCTTCACAGTTCTGGAACAACATCCTATGGGCAGATGAGACCGAGATCAACTTGTACCAGAGTGATGGGAAGAGAAGAGTATGGAGAAGGAAAGGAACTGCTCATGATCCTAAGCATACCACCTCATCAGTGAAGCATGGTGGTGGTAGTGTCATGGCGTGGGCATGTATGGCTGCCAATGGAACTGGTTCTCTTGTAGTTATTGATGATGTGACTGCTGACAAAAGCAGCAGGATGAATTCTGAAGTGTTTCGGGAATATTATCTGCTCATATTCAGCCAAATGCTTCACAACTCATTGGACGCCGCTTCACAGTGCAGATGGACAATGACCCAAAGCATACTGCAAAAGCAACCAAAGAGTTTTTTAAGGGAAAGAAGTGGAATATTATGCAATGGCCAAGTCAATCACCTGACCTGAATCCGATTGAGCATGCATTTCACTTGCTGAAGACAAAACTGAAGGGAAAATGCCCCAAGAACAAGCAGGAACTGAAGACAGTTGCAGTAGAGGCCTGGCAGAGCATCACCAGGGATGAAACCCAGCGTCTGGTGATGTCTATGCGTTCCAGACTTCAGGCTGTAATTGACTGCAAAGGATTTGCAACCAAGTATTAAAAAGTGAAAGTTTGATTTATGATTATTATTCTGTCCCTTTACTTTTGGTCCCTTAACAAGTGGGAGGCACATATGCAAACTGTTGTAATTCCTACACCGTTCACCTGATTTGGATGTAAATACCCTCAAATTAAATCTGACAGTCTGCAGTTAAAGCACATCGTGTTCGTTTCATTTCAAATCTATTGTGGTTGTGTATAGAGCCAAAAATGTTAGAATTGTGTCGATGTCCCAATATTTATGGACCTGTATGTATATGTGTGTGTGTATATATGTATGTATATGTGTGTGTGTGTATGTGTATGTATGTGTGTGTGTATATATGTATGTATGTATGTTTGTGTATATATGTATGTATATGTGTGTGTGTATATATGTATATGTGTGTGTGTGTGTGTGTATATATGTATGTATATGTGTGTGTGTATATATGTATATGTGTGTGTGTGTGTATGTGTGTGTGTATATATGTATGTATGTATGTATGTGTGTGTATATATATATGTATATGTGTGTATATGTGTGTGTATATATGTATGTATATGTGTGTGTGTGTGTGTATATATGTATGTATGTGTGTATATATATTTATTTGTATGGTTTGGTTGGAGTCACAATTGGCTTAGAATTTTGTCCTTGCTGGGTGACACTGTAGAGCGGTGGTCAGGATCCTAGCCATACATCTGAATTACATATACGTGAACGTTTTTTTCCTGATGTTGAATTCTGTGAGTCACACCTCTACCACACTACATAGCCGGCAGGTGACATCATTATTTACTGCTGCATCTCTGGAGCTTCTTCTGTCAGCTGCCTGCTCATCGAGCTATGAATAAGAGTCATAAACCTGCTGAGGTCATCCTCGCCTCCCTCTGTAAGCTGTAAAATCGCCTCTCCCTGCTGCCCCCAGTGCCTGAAAGCATGGCAGATCGGCAGAGCCATGTATTTCAGTAGAGCCCCGGTTGGCTGCATAAACTCCTGTCTTTGTCTGCTGTGCATGGGATAAGGGAAGCTTACATATAAAACAGAATTCATATAGCTATGCTACAACTTTTCTAAAATACATATTTTAATGAATAACAAAAGACCTATTCATTATAAATGTGTTTCAGGTTATTGAGGGATTCAGAGACCCAAAGTGGACCTGAACTCAGAATTAAAAATTATTGTTCTCCTGTAAGTCCGTGTACTTCCTGATATGTGAGGGTGCTGAGACCAGGGGCGGACTGACCATTTGGAAACTCGGGCGTTGCCCGAGGGCCCGGGGTCAGTAGGAGGCCCCATGAGATGCCCCTGGTACCTTTTTCATAGGCTTTGGGCAAGGACACAGGGGCCCCATGATCCCCTATTGCCCGGTGGCCCCATGAGTTGTCAGTTCGCCCCTGAGTGTATCTAAATCTGATAGTACATCTAACACTCTCCTCCCCCCAGACTGCCAATGCTGCTGTCCAAAGGTGCCCCCCTGTGCTCCTTCATCCAGATTGGGGGCACTCTTATACAGGAGGTGTGTTACTGGCCAGAACTGAGAGAAAAAAAAGCCTAAAGAAAGAAAGCTAATGCAGCCACCACATCTAATGATCGGTAATCTACAATAATATTACATTTGTGGTTTTGGGTTTAATACCGCTTTAAGAGAGGGCTCCACGTTTCTGCGTGGTCACGCATCCAATATGTCTCCGGCCTGTAGTACATATGTAACATATGTCTGTACGTGTCTGCTAGTGTAAGGAGAGTGAGTCATCCTCTGCATCCACACAAGGGATTCTTCCTCCTCCTCCCTCCTCCTCCTCCCTTCTTCATCCTCTGATTTCATTACCGCTCATGAACGATCCCGCTCTGATGACTATAATGTCAGGAATGCTGAGCAGCGAGGAGAGGACGTCTGCTAAACACTGTGAGACATTTCTCATAAGGCAGCTGAGATAAACTGGCTGAGGATAGTTAGGAAAACCCAGTGGGGTGATTGATGAAAATAGATTACCGGAAAATGCTTCCTGGTTTTAAAGAGGAAAATATCCGACATTTGCAAGGTGTTCGTCTTACTGCCTGAAGGTCATTTTGAAAGCTGACATTTTTGGTACAGCAGTTCATACAACGGAAGGACCAATGTAGTAAGTATGTATGTGCCATAGCTGTGGGACCCCCTGTGGAAGTTAGAAATCGCTGTACTAGATCCCCCCCTACCACAGTGATTGCTGCTAGCTTCCGGGTCCCCGTGCCAGGCTGCTGTCCTGAACACAGAAGGTCACTCGCTTGGCACATGGACTATTCAGAGAACGCTGTGCATTTTCTCAGTGTATGTAAAGCGTTCTCTGATTGGATGAGGTGAAGAGGTGGGCGGTGAGGTCATGATACCCACCTCATTCAATCAGAGAACACTTTGCATTCATTGAGAAAATTCAAAGTGTTCTCTGATTGAGGCGGGTATCATGACCTCACCGCCCACCTCTTCACCTCATCCATTCAATCAGAGAACACTTTGCATTCATTGGGAAAATTCAAAGTGTTCTCTGAATGGCGCCCATGCTGAGCGAGTCCCTTCCTATAAACAGCAGGGTAGCCACTTGGCAAGGGGACCCAGATGCCGTCCATTCTATCTTCAGCAAAGAAGCAAAATAAATAAATAAAATTGAAGTTCTGCTTCAAAGGTGGTTTTAAAGCTTCTTTTTTAACCCCTTCACGCCGGTGCCTCCCGGCCCTTTAAGAGTTTCAGAAGCCGGGAGGCGGGGTTTAGGGATCATGTGGCCGTCACAGCGGTCACATGATCGGGAAAGGTCCCGATCAAAAGAGACTGGGACCTTTCCGTGAGTACCGGACGTGTGCTGGGAGCGTGCAGCACATGTTTTTTTTATTTTCATTAGAACGCAAATGTGCGGCCGCTCAGCGTCTAGGCCCAGATGCCGGGAGGCCTCACATTTGTGTGCGGCCGGCGTGAAGAGGTTAAATAACAAACATGTTATACTTACCTGCTCTGTGTAATGGTTTTGCACAGAACGGCCCTAAACCTCTTGTATTGGTGTCCCCCCGCTGGCGATCTAGGCTCTTCTCTTCTCTGAGTGCCTCCATAGCAAGCTGCTTGCTATGGGGGCACTTGTGTGGGCTCAATCCTGAGGTGGGCTGTGTGCATCCATAGGCATAGGGCGTCACCCTCCCCACAGGATTTGACTGACAGAAGCAGGAACCAATGACTTTTGGCTCCTGTGAGTGGAAAGAAGGGAGACGAGGTGCTGGAGATGGCACAGCGCTGGATCGAGATCAGGCGCCAGTAAGTGTTTAAAGGGGGGATAGAGGAGCAGCTTTTAAAAGGTGTGTTTTTTTTGTTTTGCTTTTTTTTGACCACTATAAGTTAAATAATCCCTGCTCTCAGAATGGTGGTGGTTATCAAGAAGGGATCTGTGAGAGGAGTGTGCTGGTGGCTTGGGGCCGTGGATGATGATTCACATGGCCTGTATACCGTATACTACGTATGTCTTCCAGATGGGAAATATCAATAAGGACTTAACAGTATTTTGCAATTTTTGTTAGCTGCTCAGTTCCCTGAAAAACACTTATAACCCATCTCTGTTGTATGTAATAACACAGCCCATTGTAGGTTTCTTTATATACTTAGCGGAAATATATTAATCGTGGGATCCCAGGATAACTATTTTTTTTTTTTTTTTAAACTCTGTGCCAAAAGGGTTCAACTAAGATGAACATTTAAGGTTGAAACGTAGTCTTACTATATTTTGCCTTCCTTGACATCCCATCACCCTACTCTACATAGATAGTCTGGCTGAAAAAAAGACAAAAGTCCATCCAGCTCAACCATTTACAAGAAAAAAGTTATAATCCTACACACAGTTGATCCAGAGGAAGGCAAAAAAAACCCAGCAAAGCATGATCCAATTTGCTCCTGCAGGAAAAAAAAATTCCTTCCTGATCCCTCGAAAGGCAATCGGATATTCCCTGGATCAACGTCACCTATAAATGTTAGTATCCAGTTATATTCTGTGTATCCAAGAAAGAATCCAGGACTTTCCTACAGCAATCCACTGAGCTGGCCACAACCAACTCTTGCGGGAGTCTATTCCACATTCTCACAGCTCTCACTGTGAAGAAACCTTTCCGTGTTTTGGAGATTAAATTTATTGTCCTCCAGATGTAGAGTGCCCCCTTGTCCTCTGTGATGACCTCAGGGGGAATAACTCTACACCGAGTGTACTATATGAACCACTGATATATTTATACATGTTGATCATATCCCCCCTTATGTATTATACATGGAGATCATATCCCCCCTTATGTATTATACATGGAGATCATATCCCCCCTTATGTATTATACATGGTGATCATATCCCCCCTTATGTATTATACATGGAGATCATATCCCCCCTTATGTATTATACATGGAGATCATATCCCCCCTTATGTATTATACATGGAGATCATATCCCCCTTATGTATTATACATGGAGATCATATCCCCCCTTATGTATTATACATGGAGATCATATCCCCCCCTTATGTATTATACATGGAGATCATACCCCCCCTTAAGTATTATACATGGTGATCATATCCCCCCTTATGTATTATACATGGAGATCATATCCCCCCTTATGTATTATACATGGAGATCATACCCCCCCTTATGTATTATACATGGAGATCCTATCCCCCCCTGTAATCTCCTCTTCTCAAGAGAGAATAAATTCAGTTCTGGAAAGTGGCAAAAGATGCCAGCATGCGGGTTTGATTATACTCTTTTCAAAAATTCCAAAAAGTACAGTTTTTGCAGCATGTTGTATTGTGAGGATAGAATTTCTGCCCACATCTGGCCTGCCGAAACATTTCTTGAATTTGCGTTGTGTTTCCATGATGTGGTCGGCCGCCATAACAAACAATGACCCTGAGTGACCAGGGGACACACCATCATTCATTGCTATGGTGCTGGCAGCCAGCCGATCCACACCATGGAAATACATGACACTGATCCCGAGCAGTAGCATCTAGGGCTACCCCAGCATTTCGAGGACCACCTTTGCCTCTTTCCTCTGTTCAGACCTGCTCTGGTACCTATGGCATATTGTCATTTAAATGGGAATTGTGATTTAAGATGGGGGAGGAGGCCTTTGCTGTGAGGGGGACTCTGATGTGCAAGCCAAAACTCTGATGCGAAGGGAGAGCTTTGATGGGGGGCCTCTGATGTGAAGTTATTTCTGGGAGCGTGTTTATTTGGTCATTTATAATACTTTTTTTTTTTTTTTGCTCACAAATATTTGTAAAATATAAATGTAGCCCACATACTGAAAAGCTTGGAAAGTCCTGGTCTAGGGGATAGAGGAACAGGCAGTGTTACTTGCGCAATTCCTCACTCTTGCCAACTCCCGCACTGCCCTCTTTTCTCTGAAGCTCTGGTCTGTGGGTGGTTCCTTAGTGCAAGGCTTTTAACCCCATAATGTGGCCGGGGCAAGAAGGCGACTGTGGCCAGAGCACCTTATAGGAGGGTTGTGGGGGACCGGCTGCACCAGTGGTGGGAACATGTTAGAATGCAGAATAAGGGCTTTGAAGTGTGTTTATCTTGAGAATGGCGTGATCTGTGGTTGAACTGGATGGACTTTTGTCTTTTTTCAGCCAGACTAACTATGTAACTAAATGACAGCTGCCATTGCTGACCTGATTTAAGAAGGTTCATTCTCTGTCAGTCATGCTAAACCTCTGGCTTCATTGCTTTCTGGGCCTCTGTCCTGGATCAAATAAAAGAATAGGAATTCAGAAACTCTTTTTTTTGACACTCAACCCATCAAAGGCATCCCCCATACGTTTCTCCAGACAAAGTGGCCTTAAAAGAGAAATGCATACATCCTCTCCTAAGCTGGGTACACACAGTCTGAATTTCGATTGGTTCAGAAGGAATTGGTGGACAATATGTACAGCTGTCCTTTCGACAGAAGCTAATCTTAGGGCTCGTTCACACTTGGCTGTTTTACCAACGCTTGCCAAACGCCCCTATAGCGTTTGGCAAGCGTTGGTCCGGCGGTTGTGGGGCGTTATTAACGCTCGGCAAACGCTCCGCAAACGCCGCATGCGCGGTTTAGTGGCGGTTGCTAGGCGTTTGTGGAGCGTTAATAACGCCCCACAAACGCCTATAATACAGTTTGAGTGGTGTTACCGCTCCGCAAACGCCCCGCAACCGCACCGCAAACGCCGGCCGGGCGTTTGCGGAGCGGCACCATAGACGAGAATAGGAGGCTTCAAAGCCTCCTGACTCGACCAGAGGCGTCCGTTTTGCCGCGACGCAAACGCTCCCGTTAGAACAGCACCATGTGCTGTAATGTGCAGAATTAGCAGAGGCGTTTGGGAAGCGGTAAAAACGCTTCCCAAACGCCTCTCTGCCGCCTGCACACAACGCTAGTGTGAACGTAGCCTAAGGCCCAATTTTTTTTTTTTTGGAAAACCAGCATCTGATCAGTACTTGCAGTCATTGGTTGCGAGTGCTGATTGTGTTCTGATGTGGGGGTGTCCCCCTGTCAAAACACAAAAGCACAGTGGGAGCAGGGTTACCATCTTTACCAAACCTGAGCACTTTAGTGGGACCCCTTTTTTTAGAGACACCCATTTTATATCAGTCACCTTATATCAGCACCCCACCCCCTTACACACCCCTATTAGATCAGTCACCTTATATTAGCACACCCCTCTAGAGCCCCCCCCATTAGATCCCCTTATATCGGCTCTCAGAGACCCCTCTTATATCAATGGGCCCTGCCCTTTAAAGACCCCCATTAGACCGCCTTATGGGGCAGGAGCCACTGCAAGCCAGGAAGTGGGAGCTGCAGTTGGGGGGTGGAGCTGGGAGGTGGCGCCACTCTGCATAGTGCTATATTCCCCCACTGTGCACAGTGGCAAAGCATATCATCAGTTGCTAGGATGCAGGCGGTCCTAGCAACCAATAACTGCAAAGCTGATTCAGATGGGGGAGAAACCACAGCATAGGCAAGTGCTTCCAACAGGAATCCTCACTGAGTGCATTGTATGAGAGCACACGCTTCGGAACTCTGGCCCAGATCTGTGGGACAGGTTTATTTGAAATCCCGGGACAGTTGGGAGCAGGGGCGGACTGACAACTCATGGGGCCCCCGGGCAATAGGGGATCATGGGGCCCCTGTGTCTTTGCCCAAACTCAAAAAAAGCCTATGAAAAAGGTACCAGGGGCATCTCATGGGGCCCCCTACTGACCCCGGGCCCTCGGGCAGTGCCAGAGTTTCCAAATGGTCAGTCCGCCCCTGGTTGGGAGGTATGTATCTGAACTGCAGGTGGACTGATTCCTGGACACATGATTCAAAACCCGGACTGTGTACAGTGGGGATCGAAAGTTTGGGCACCCCAGCTAAAAATTTGTATTAATGTGCATAAAGAAGCCAAGGAAAGATGGAAAAATCTCCAAAAGGCATCAAATTACAGATTAGACATTCTTATAATATGTCAACAAAAGTTAGATTTTATTTCCATCATTTACACTTTCAAAATAACAGAAAACAAAAAAATGGCGTCTGCAAAAGTTTGGGCACCCTGCAGAGTTAATATCTTGTACTGCCCCCTTTGGCAAGTATCACAGCTTGTAAACGCTTTTTGTAGCCAGCCAAGAGTCTTTCAATTCTTGTTTGAGGTATCTTTGCCCATTCTTCCTTACAAAAGTCTTCCAGTTCTTTGAGATTTCTGGGCTGTCTGTCACGCACTGCTCTTTTAAGGTCTATCCATAGATTTTCAATTATGTTGAGGTCAGGAGATTGTGAAGGCCATGGCAAAACCTTCAGTTTACGCCTCTTGATGTAATCCCCCATGGATTTCGAGGTGTGTTTAGGATCATTATCCATTTGTAGAAGCCATCCTCTCTTTAACTTCAGCTTTTCCACAGATGGCATCAAGTTACCATCCAAAATTTGCTGAAATTTTATTGAATCCATTTTTCCTTCTACTCGTGAGATGTTCCCTGTGCCACTGGCTGCAACACAACCCCAAAGCATGATTGATCCAACCCCATGCTTAACAGTTGGACAGAGGTTCTTTTCATTAAATTCTGTGCCCCTTCTTCTCCAAACGTACCTTTGCTCATTCCGGCCAAAAAGTTCAATTTTAACCTCATCGGTCCACAGAACTTGTTTCCAAAATGCATCAGGCTTGTCTATATGTTCATTTGCAAAGTTCAAACGATGATTTTTGTGTTGAGGACGTAGAAGAGGTTTTCTTCTGATGACTCTTCCATGAAGACCATATTTGTACAAGTATCTCTTTATAGTGGAATAGTGTACCACAACTCCAGTGTCTGCCAGATCTTTCTGGAGAGATCGTGCAGTCAAACGTGGGTTTTGAATTGTTTTTCTCACAATCCTGCGAGCTGTTCTGTCTGATATTTTTCTTGGTCTTCCAGATGTTGCTTTAACTTCCACTGTTCCTGATGACTGCCATTTCTTAATAACATTCCGAACAGAGGATATTGACATCTGAAAACGCTTTGCTATCTTCTTATAGCCTTCTCCAGCTTTGTGAGCGTCAACTATTTTCAGTTTCAGTTTTCTAGACAACTGCTTAGAACGGGTGTCGGCAACCCGCGGCTCCAGAGCCGCATGCGGCTCTTTTTCATCTTTGCTGCGGCTCCGGAGCACACTGCCCACCAGGTGGTCGGCAAGCCGCAGATCGCGAGCCACATGCGGCTCTTCTGTGTGCCGGGCGCCCGCTCCCCTCCCTCCTCAAAAATCCGGCCCGCGGAGCGTGGAACATTGGCTGTCAGGATGTAGGTGGGGCAGCCAGGATGTAGGCGGGGCAGAGTGACGAACTCCTCTCTCAGTCCGCCCTGAAGACCAGAACGGCGCGGGAACACAGCAAGAGGAACGCGCGGAGCAAAGGTAAGTGAATTGAGACAATATGGGGGATGAATTACTATGTGGGGGATGAATTACTGTGTGGGGGATGAATTACTATGTGGGGGATGAATTACTATGTGGGGGATGAATTACTATGTGGGGGATGAATTACTATGGGGGATGAATTACTATGGGGAATGAATTACTATGTGGGGGATGAATTACTATGGGGGAAGAATTACTATATGGGGGATGAATTACTATGGGGGAAGAATTACTATATGGGGGATGAATTACTATATGGGGGATGAATTACTATATGGGGGATGAATTACTATGGGGGATGAATTACTATGGGGGATGAATTACTATGTGGGGGATGAATTACTATGGGGGATGAATTACTATATGGGGGATGAATTACTATATGGGGGATGAATTACTATATGGGGGATGAATTACTATGGGGGATGAATTACTATATGGGGGATGAATTACTATGGGGGAAGAATTACTATATGGGGGATGAATTACTATATGGGGGATGAATTACTATGGGGGAAGAATTACTATATGGGGGATGAATTACTATGGGGGATGAATTACTATATGGGGGATGAATTACTATGGGGGAAGAATTACTATATGGGGGATGAATTACTATATGGGGGATGAATTACTATATGGGGGATGAATTACTATATGGGGGATGAATTACTATGGGGGATGAATTACTATGTGGGGGATGAATTACTATGGGGGATGAATTACTATATGGGGGATGAATTACTATATGGGGGATGAATTACTATATGGGGGATGAATTACTATGGGGGATGAATTACTATATGGGGGATGAATTACTATGGGGGATGAATTACTATATGGGGGATGTATTTTCAGTTTTAAAAATGTGGCTGTCAAAATAAATTTCAATCGTGGTTTTGGCGAGATTTGGCTCAGTTGAAAAAAAAGGTTGCCCACCACTGACCTAAGGCTATGATTGTGATTATGACGATACACTGTGGCCCTGATTAACCCTTTGCTTACTGGGCCCTTAAACCCCCTTCATGACCAGAGTGCTTTTTGCAATATATGCAGTGTCGGATTTGTTATAAATGTTGCAATGGTTTTGCGGCTCCCAGTCTTTTTTTTCCCTTCGGAAACGGGTCCAAGTGGCTCTTTATGTCTTAAAGGTTGCAGACCCCTGGCTTAGAAGAACCCATGGTGCTGATTGTTGGGGCAAGGTCAGATGAGTCTGGGCATTTAAAACCTTTGAGATTGACATCACCTGGTCTTCCCAGACGATGATTGAGAACAATTCATGACACTGGCAGGTCTCAGCTTTGCAAAGGGGGCAGTGCATGCTATAAATTCTGCAGGGTGCCCAAACTTTTGCAGACGCCATTTTTTTGTTTTCTGTTATTTTGAAAGTGTAAATGATGGAAATAAAATCTAACTTTTGTTGACATATTATAAGAATGTCTAATCTGTAGTTTGATGCCTTTTGGAGATTTTTCCATCTTTCCTTGGCTTCTTTATGCACATTAATACAAATTTTTAGCTGGGGTGCCCAAACTTTCGATCCCCACTGTAGGTGAATCCTTGACAAGTGGCGACTCTAAGCGGGAGAGATTGCTGCACTAACATGGCTTAGTTGGTACAGTGAACTTTTTTTTTTTTTTTTATTCTTTCAGCCCTCTGGGTTGAACAAAGACCACACGTGTACCAGGCTTTAGATGGCTGCAACATCGAGCCAATGCTGAAGCTGTCCCTGCCAGCTCTACACCAAGACCTGAGTGGTCAAAGACAGATCGCTCAGTCCTCAGTCTTCAGTGAGCAAAGAGTGGTGACTGTCAGTCTCCAGCTCTCTTCTCTGCCCCTCCAGTGCTCACTGTGGAGGGGGCAGGAATGGCCGGCTCAGACTTTCGGTGGCATGCTGAGAGACTGAGCCTGCTGCCAGACAGCCATCTGGGTGGATCGCGACATTATTGTTGGGGATCCCTTTCGGACCCTTGACCAGCTCTGTGATGTTGGCCAACATTAGGCTTCAGACCACCGTTGGCTGAATCTGGGTCACAGGAGTGCAGAATGGACTGCACTCCTTTAATCCATAGAAGTATGGCCAAAAGTGTTTTGGCCACACTTCTCTTTTACCGCAAGGGGTTACACTGAGGTTCAGAGTGGAATTCGGAGTTAGGCTGAGGTGTGACTATGAGATTAGTTTCAGGCTTGTTTAGCATTGGTTTTTCAGGGCTGGTGACCTTGCTTTAGCCCTAAAGGAAACCTGACCTCCTCCTGAAAACACTAGTTTTTTGCTGCCATGCCAGTTTTCAGGCTTGTAATACTTTTGGGACTTGAAGGCATGCAGAGGAGGGACAATTACTTCACCTGAATTTCCTTGCTGCATACCTGAACTGGTTCAGTGACTTAGAAGCTACTGAAGCCAGCATGATGGCCAATGTGTTGGCTTTTTCAAAGCATCGGAAAACCCCAGGATTTTTCTCATGACAGGTGCCCTTTAGTGATTGTACAGTCACGGTTTTTGGTAAAAACTCAGTATGGCAGTTCAGGAATGAAGCTCCTCCAGACTGACAATCCTTCCAAGCATTGGCAATTATAAAACTAGCAGTTTCACATACCAGCAGCATGTTTCCGTTTTCATCAGGAATTCACCTTTTGACACTTGATCTGAACAGGTCTGACCAGTTCATTCCTCGAATACATCAATGGCTGTAAACAAAGGCCATATCCTGAAAAATAAATGTTTGAGCCTTCAGAAGACTTTAAAAAGCTGGATTACATGGACAACATCTATATGTTAAGATAGACTTTCTCAGCCAGGGTTCTGTGGAATCCTAGGGTTCCTCCAGAAGTTGCTAGGGGTTCCCTGAGTAAAGGGCAATTTCTGCCTCTTGTATAAGTGACCACTCACATCTGTGATCTTTTTAGCTATCTGTAAGCTGCGTTTCTTCCCACTGACCACCAATGTAAGGAGCATTCTTCCCACTGACCACCAATTTAAGGGGCATTCCTCCCACTGACCACCAATGTAGGGGGAATTCTTCCCACTGACCACCAATGTAAGGAGCATTCTTCCCACTGACCACCAATGTAAGGGGCATTCTTCCCACTGACCCCCAATGTAAGGGGCATTCTTCCCACTGACCCCCAATGTAAGGGGCATTCTTCCCACTGACCCCCAATGTAAGGGACATTCTTCCCACTGACCACCGATGTAAGAAGCATTCTTCCCACTGACCACCGACGTAAGAAGCATTCTTCCCACTGACCACCGACGTAAGAAGCATTCTTCCCACTGACCACCAATGCAAGGATCATTCTTCCAACTGACCACCAATGTAAGGATCATTCTTCCCACTGACCACCAATGTAAGGATCATTCTTCCCACTGACCACCAATGTAAGGGGCATTCTTCCCACTGATCACCATTGTAAGGGGCATTCTTCCCACTGACCACCAATGTAAAGGGAATTCTTCCCACTGACCACCAATGTAAAGGGAATTCTTCCCACTGACCACCAATGTAAGGATCATTATTCCCACTGACCACCAATGTAAGGCGCATTCTTCCCACTGACCACCAATGTAAGACGCATTCTTCCCACTGACCACCAATGTAAGGAGCAGTCCTCCCACTGATCACCAATGTAAGGAGCATTCTTCCCACTGACCACCAATGTAAGGAGCATTCTTCCCACTGACCACCAATGTAAGGGGCATTTTACCCACTGACCACCAATGTAGGGATCATTCTTCCCACTGACCCCCAATGTAAGGGAAATTCTTCCACTGACCCCCAATGTAAGGGGAATTCTTCCCACTGACCCCCAATGTAAGGGGCATTCTTCCCACTGACCACCAATGTAAGGAGCATTCTTCCCACTGACCATCAATGTAAGGGGCATTCTTCCCACTGACCACCAATGTAGGGATCATTCTTCCCACTGACCACCAATGTAGGGATCATTCTTCCCACTGACCCCCAATGTAAGGGGCATTCTTCCCACTGACCCCCAATGTAAGGGGCATTCTTCCCAATGATCACCAATGTGGGGAGCATTCTTTCCAATGATCACCAATCTAAGGAGCATTCTTTCCAATGATCACCAATGTAAGGGGCATTCTTTCCACTGACCCCCAATGTAAGGGGCATTCTTCCCACTGACCCCCAATGTAAGGGGCATTCTTCCCACTGACCCCCAATGTAAGGGGCATTCTTCCCACTGACCACCAATGTAAGGAGCATTCTTCCCACTGACCACCAATGTAGGGATCATTCTTCCCACTGACCACCAATGTAAGGGGCATTCTTCCCACTGACCACCAATGTAAGGAGCATTCTTCCCACTGACCACCAATGTAGGGATCATTCTTCCCACTGACCACCAATGTAAGGGACATTCTTCCAACTGACCAGCGTGCTAATGTACTGTGAATTGTAGATCTAGTAATTGCTGGCAGAGGTTCCCTGAGACCACAATGTTAAAGGGTTCCTCAATGTCAGAAAAGGTTGAGAAAAGGTTTCTTAAACCGTAGAATGTTCTTGTGATGGCCCATTAGTTCTGTTGTATGAGATTGTATATCTGTATTAACTATATTAACCTGAAAGGCAAACATTACCTGCGTTGATTATCTCATAAACCTGAGCCATGTCCATCCATCTGGTAGCTACACTGACTGTCAGATTGGGACTTCTACAGACAGTCGCATAAAGATTTCGGCCAGGGGTGCTCAACCTCTTAAGAGCGAAGCTATTAACCAATTTATTAACCACTCTCAGACCCCAATGAAAAGGTTCAGAATTTTTTTTTTTTTCGGATAGCATAATTAACATTTTCCCCTGAAGCCACTGAAGCTGGTGGGAGGAGGAGGAGAGGCTGGCTTTCAGTGACTGCAGGAGGAAAATGAAGAGGATTGGTTCATGTATATGCCGCCCCTCATGTCCAAGTATAAAACAGAATTGGACAGGGAGGCCACCTAGGCATGGGACAGGGCCGCCATTGCAACCCGACGCTACACCATTGGTTGAAGGGTGTGGTAAAAACATGTCTCGAAGATGGGGTCTTAAACCCCCCTCCAGCCGCAAATGTAAATGAGCCCCTACTGTCCTGAGCCCCCTTTTTAAGCCTGCTTTCACACCGATGTTCTGCGGTTTACCCGCACTGTGGGTGCAGCACCGTACACCTGTGGATTTCCTATGGGTTGCCTGCGCTTTGCCATAGACTTTTTAAATTATTTCTTATTGTAAATAAATATAATTATAACTTTCTGAAAGCTCACCAAACCAGAAGGGTATAATAGAAATCGGTCTCAGTGCAGCTAACCTGCCGGAAGGTCGCATGCGCACTGCGCTGCACCCGCAGATCACTGTGAAAGCAGACTAATCTCCTAGATTGTAAGCTCCAAGGATCAGGGCCCTCTTATCCCTCTTGTATTGAACTGTTTTGTCTACCGTTATATTGTAAAGTGCTGAGCAAACTGTTGGCGCCATATAAATCCTGTATAATAATTGTTGTTAACCCTTTTATAGGTTCTTTTTTTTTTTTTTTTAAATATTTATTAATTTTACATATAAAATACATGTTTCATCATTACTCTCATATACATACAAAACCCTCAGTTACATCCCTTTCTATCTTTATTTCCATTACCCCCCACCACCCATCCAATACCCCCTCACCCCGAAACCACCCTCCCCCCGATAATAAAACCACCCACTCTGCATTTCTCCATTATCTCTTTTCCTAAATAAGGGGTATTTTCACGTATCCCTCTCTACTGCTTCATATATTTCACCTTGGGCACAAAATCTTCCCATTTTTCCCACCTCCTGTAATATAACGCCATCTTGTCTTCTTGCATATAATACAGTTTCTCCATCTTACATATCTGATTCACTCTTTCTACCCAATCCTCTTCTCTAGGCACCTCTAAACTATGCCAAAACGTAGGTATCAGACCCTTTGCCACATTCAGATAGTACCATATACCCAAATCCTTGTATTGTTCACTGATAACTTTGTACTATGTAATAGACACAACTCTGGATCCAATCCTATCTTTATCCCAGAGATTATCCCAATTACCGTATTTTTCGCTCCATAAGACGCGCCTAGGTTTTAGAGGCAGAAAACAGGAAAAAAATTTTTTTAACTAATGGACTGCAGACATAGTACAGGGATGACCAGAGACTGCGGACAGTACAGGGATGACCAGAGACTGCGGACAGTACAGGGATGACCAGAGACTGCGGGGACAGCACAGGGGATGACCAGAGACTGCGGGGACATCACAGGGGATGACCAGAGACTGCGGGGACATCACAGGGGAAGACCAGAGACTGCGGACACAGTACAGGAGATGACCAGAGACTGCGGACACAGTACAGGAGATGATCAGAGACTGCGGACACAGTACAGGAGATGATCAGAGACTGCGGACAGCACAGGGGATGACCAGAGACTGCGGACACAGTACAGGAGATGACCAGAGACTGCGGACACAGTACAGGAGATGACCAGAGACTGCGGACAGTACAGGGATGACCAGAGACTGCGGACAGTACAGGGGATGACCAGAGACTGCGGACAGTACAGGAGATGACCAGAGACTGCGGACACAGTACAGGAGATGACCAGAGACTGCGGACACAGTACAGGGGATGACCAGAGACTGCGGACACAGTACAGGAGATGACCAGAGACTGCGGACACAGTACAGGAGATGACCAGAGACTGCGGAGACAGTACAGGAGATGACCAGAGACTGCGGACATAGTACAGGAGATGACCAGAGACTGCGGACACAGTACAGGAGATGACCAGAGACTGTGGACAGTACAGGAGATGACCAGAGACTGCGGACAGTACAGGAGATGACCAGAGACTGCGGACACAGTACAGGGGATGACCAGAGACTGCGGACAGTACAGGGGATGACCAGAGACTGCGGACATAGTACAGGAGATCACCAGAGACTGCGGACACAGTACAGGAGATGACCAGGGACTGCGGACACAGTACAGGAGATGACCAGAGACTGCGGACATAGTACAGGAGATGACCAGAGACTGCGGACACAGTGCAGGAGATGACCAGAGACTGCGGACACAGTGCAGGAGATGACCAGAGACTGCGGACACAGTGCAGGAGATGACCAGAGACTGCGGACAGTACAGGAGATGACCAGAGACTGCGGACAGTACAGGAGATGACCAGAGACTGCGGACAGTACAGGAGATGACCAGAGACTGCGGACAGTACAGGGGATGGCCAGAGACTATGGACAGTACAGGAGATGACTGCTTACCTTTGGGGAGGGGGGGGGGAGCGGGTACCTGAATATGACAGGTACCCGCTCTTCCGCGGAGTTGTTCTTTAGTTAGTGTCCGCTCTGCAGCGGGACCTTACCTGTTCCTCTATCCAGCCGCGTGCTGTCTTCCCGGCTTCTGTAGTGTGGGCGCTCGGCGGACAGCCGGATGCCCAGTGCTCATGAGCGAGAAGCGCTGCGCTTTGTGATTTGGTCCGCCGGCTTCTGGGATCTGTCATGTGTCCCAGGTACCGCCTTACCGTTCACAAAGAGCACCGCTTCTTGCGCATGCGCACTTGGGACCCAGCTGTCACGCACACTACAGAAGCCGGGAAGACAGCGCGCCGCTGGATAGAGGAACAGGTAAGGTCCCACTGCAGTGCTGAGCAGCCGACCCGGTATTCTGACACGGTGGCGGTGGAAATACCGGACCGGCCGCTCCATATTCGCTCCATAAGACGCACTGACATTTTCCTCCTTTTTTTGGGGGAAAAAAGTGCGTCTTATGGAGCGAAAAATACGGTAAATGTACCATTGTCTCCCAATAACCTTGAATCTTTGGGCACTCCCACCATGTGTGATATAAGGTACCTATCTTTCCACACCCCCGCCAACACTCTAGTTTATTTTCCTCACAACCCTTTTATAGGTTCTAATATGCCCACTGCAAAAAGGGCAGTTTGTCTTGTTTAATACACTCACCTACTTTTCCTGTTCCAGATTCTGGTGCAATCGCTCTCCAGGCTGCTAGAATGGTCCCAGGTGGAGTGCAGTTGGCATCACTCTGCCTGGGACAGGAGCCGGCACTACAGAGGAAGCATCGGCTTATGTGGCTCCTGCTCCCTCCGTGGCTGCCTGTTTCCTGCCTGATACACTCTGATACTCTGGCAAGCCCAGGTCATGATCAATGAGTTGCCAACCCCCGGGCATGCGCTTCCTTGGTTTGAGTTTGTAGGCCACAAGAGGCCACCACGGCTTGAGCACCCCTGATTTAAGCTATCAACAGAATATGCCGCTGTGATCACTGCTCCATATTCTGGGTGTTCCTTTTTTTTGTTTTGCTTATATTTTGTACCCCCCGTTCTTTACCTGAGAAACCATAGTTTGCAATAGATTATTACAAATTACTAAAGTATACGGATCAGGCTTTCCAACTACACTGGCCGCTTACTTATATGGGACGGTGAATCTCTATTTAGGGAACTGTGGATGACTTTGACCAAAGCTGGTCCCAATAGTGTGTTCCAGCAAGTTTCTAGTAATGACTGTGATTGAATCATTGGGACACCAATGTTAGCATAGGTTATTGTAGAAAAAAGGTACATTGCACAAAAAAAAAAAAAAAACTGAAGTATTATTTGTGTCCACATTGACTAACCACTGGGAATTCATTGCCGAACGAGAATCCATTTCAGACACCCTTCCAAACAGCCAAAGCTCCCCGGAGACCCTGTATGTGCTAATATTTGAATATCCGCAAAAGTCAAGGGCTGGACTGCCCTTTGCACAACTAACCTGCATGCCAGAAGTCTTCCCAACCTCTGTGTGTGCTGTGAAATGGCAAAGTGACAGGTTTTATATGTGGAATAAAAGAAAAGGAGCTCACAATGTCCAAAAGAATGCACTTTTGATGGTAGATTAAGAGGCATTTATTGAGCGTAACAAGTACATCAAGCCAACGCGTTTCAAGAGAAAAGACTCCCTTCTTCAGGGATATTAAACAAATATGAAAAATATACAGAGAAACAAATATATGAAAAAGGGGGGGGGGGGCATTTTATTCTAATGTACATACTGTTTTTTTCTTTCTCATATATTTGTTTTCCTGTATATTTTCTGTATTTGTTTAATGGCCCTGAAGAAGGAAGAGTCTTCTCTCCCGAAACGCATTTTGCTTGATGTACTTGTCATTACTCTCAATAAATGCCTCATAATCTACCATCAAAACTGCATTCTTTTGGACATCGGGAGCTTCTTCTTTTCTATCATTCCAAGTATACATATGGAAACGACCTCAAGGCTTTACCAGAAAGGCAACAGCCCAAACCCTTAAAAGGGTTTACTGCCAATATCCACCTCTGGGTACAAGTGCGTGTAGGGACATCTCCCTACCCACCCACCTACGACCGGTGACTGATCCAGTCAGTCCAGCGCAGTCTTCAGAACAAATAGCTTTTATATGTGGGCCGTGTGATGGGTGTTGGGTTTTGTAAGTTTGTGTTCTGCAGAGGAATAGTCGTGTGCTTTTGCTCTCCTGTATACAGCTGGCCAGGAATTGGGAAGGGAACAGGAAAAAGCTTGGTACATAAACTGTGTCTTTTAAATGCTGTGTCTTTGCAGGGCTGGAGGGGCGGTAGCCAGAGGGCAGGATGCCGCCCGGAGTTTACTGCCCAGTGGACTTCTGGGCCAAGGAGGAGAATAAAAAAATCTTGGTGGACTTCCTGCTCCCCACGGGCATTTACCTCAACTTCCCCGTGCCGTGCAATGCCAGTCTTGGAAACATTAAGAAGGTAAGTGATCCAATCTGCTCTTTTTTTTAATTGCGTGATGACTAAAATCTAAAGTCGAGGCATTCTGCAAAAAAGCAAAAAACTGATCTTTTTTCATTAGAATCTGAAATCGGCAATTCAAATAAAAATTGGCCATTAAAAGAGCTACAAATCTTTTAGTTAAAGCTGAACATCAGGCAAACCACTAAATACATATTAAGAAATTAAAATACATATATGGGAGCTGTGTTATTCGCCTAAGGATTAGTATATCCGCACACAGTCCTGAGATTTACAATACCCTGCCAGACAGCACAGCCAGTCCTTTGACCGGACTTTTCTTTTTTGCAGTTACAGTTGTGACCAAAATTATTCAACCCCCAATGCTGTAAAGGGGTTTAGGGACTATAGTGTACATTTGGAATTGTATTCAGAATCAAATCCTACAAGGACGTTGTAACTACCCAAATGCAACTAAAATGACATCAATTGTTTATGTAATACAGTAGTAAATGGTTCTTATGTGGTTTCTTCATTGCCACAATTATTCAACCCCTTAAAGACTACCACTCTGAAGAACAGAGGTTCATACAGGTGCTTTCCATCAGGTATTGAAAACACCTGTGGATGTCACCGAGCAGCAATCAAGCATAATAAGCACCAATTAGGCAGCTTTAAAATGACTGTGATACTCAGCTCCTTCTAGACATTTACTGGTGTGGTTACAAACATGGTGAAGGCAAGAGAATGGTCCAGGAAGACAAGAGAAGAGGTGATTTCTCTTCACAGGAAGGGCAATGGCTATAAGAAGATTGCAAAGATGTTAAACATACCAAGAGACACCTTAGGAAGCATCATTCGCAAATTCAAGGCAAAGGGCACTGTTGAAACGCTACCTGGTCGTGGCAGAAAGAAGATGCTGACTTCGACTGCTGTGCGCTACCTGAAGCGTAGAGTGGAGAGAAGTCCCCGTGTGACTGCTGAGGAACTGAGAAAAGATTTGTCAGATGTGGGTACAGAAGTTTCAGCCCAGACAATAAGACGCACACTGCGTAATGAAGGCCTCCGTGCCAGAACTCCCAGGCGTACCCCCTTGCTGTCTCCAAAGAATAAGAAGAGTCGACTGCAGTATGCCAAAAGCCATGTGGACAAACCACAAAAGTTGTGGGATAGTGTTCTGTGGACTGATGAAACAAAATTAGAACTGTTTGGGCCCATGGATCAACGCTATGTTTGGAGGAGGAAGAACAAGGCCTATGATGAAAAGAACACCTTGCCTACTGTGAAGCATGGTGGAGGGTCAATCATGCTTTGGGGCTGTTTTGCTTCTGCAGGTACAGGGAAGCTTCAGCGTGTGCAAGGTACCATGAATTCTCTTCAGTACCAGGAGATATTGGATGGAAACGTGATGCAGTCCGTCACACACCTGAGGCTTGGGAGACGTTGGACCTTTCAACAGGACAATGATCCCAAGCATACCTCCAAGTCCACTAGAGCATGGTTGCAGAGGAAAGGCTGGAACATTTTGGAGTGGCCATCGCAGTCACCAGACTTAAATCCGATTGAGAACCTCTGGTGGGACTTAAAGAAAGCAGTTGCAGTGCGCAAGCCTAAGAATGTGACTGAACTGGAGGCCTTTGCCCATGAAGAATGGGCGAAGATACCCGTAGATCGCTGCAAGACACTTGTGTCAAGCTATGCTTCACGTTTAAAAGCTGTTATAACTGTAAAAGGATGCTGTACTAAGTACTAAGATTGAATGTCACTTGGGGGTTGAATAAAACTGATAATGCTGTGAGCACAGAAAAGACATTTGTGGTTATTTCATTATAACTGTTATGTTATATTTGTCTGACCTACAAGTGCCTCTTTAATGTAAATGTAAGCAAGATGACTGAATGATCAAAAGCAATGTCAAACTGGCCAAAACACTCAATTTCAGTGGGGGTTGAATAATTTTGGTCACAACTGTAAGCAACATCGAGGTCACCCCCCCTCCCCCAGCCTGTGTAAAAGAGCAGCGAAGCACTGATGAGGTCACCACTCTGCTCTCTACTCCTATGTGCATGCTCCATCTAGGCATGTGTGAATGAAACACACCTGATTGGCTCTTAGTGCTTCCGGTCCTCTCCCAGTCTGAATGCTGCTGTACAGGATGCTAAAATCAAGTGAAATTTTGTTATTTACAAATTTATTTCAGGGTTTTATAATAAATGCAGAACTGCATTCACCTGTATATTATTTTATATTTAATATTTTTGGAGTTCAGTTTTAGCCCTTGCCTCTCATTTATATTTAATGTTATTCCTGTGAAATGTTCTGCAGTTCAATTTTATTTCATAAAACACATCCAGAGGGATGGTGGAGAATGCCAATTTACACATGAATGTGTCGGAGACGTAATCACAGGCTGACAGCGATTTCTCCACGGATGGATTCTTCAAGATGTAGCATATACACAGCTGAGAGCTTCCTCATAGGAGGGACATTACCAACTTTGTGGGAGTGACAGGCAACTGTAATCTGAAATCTTATTGGATGATGTGGCTTGCTTCACTCAGCACTTCTGTTGTTGTTTCCTATTAAATACACCCTCTGGAGTTACAGTGCCTTGAAAAAGTCTTCCTCCCCCTTGAAATTTTCCACATTTCTTCATGTTAAAACCAAAAACATAAATTTATTTTATTGGGATTGGATGTGATAGACCAACACGAAGTGACACATAATTGTGAAGTGGAAGGAAAATGAGAAATGGTTTTCAAAATTTTCAACAAATCTGTGAAAAGTGTGGCGGCATTTGTATTCATCTCTCCGGAGTCAATACTTTGTAGAACCACCTTACAGCTACAAGTCTTTTTGGGGATGTCTCTACCAGCTTTGCACATCTAGAGAGGGACATTTTTGCCCCTTCTTTGCAGAATCGCTCAAGCTCTGTCAGATTGGATGGAGAGCGTCTGGGAACAGCAAATTTCAGGTCTGGACTGTGACTGGGCCATTCTAACACATGAATATGCTTTGATCTAAACCATTCCATTGTAGTTCTGGATGGATGTTTCGGGTCGTTGTCCTGCTGGAAGGTGAACCTCTGCCCCGGTCTCAAGTCAGATCTAACTGGTTTTCTTCTAAAATTTCCCTGTATTTGGCTCCATCCATCTTCCCATCAACTTTGACCAGCTTCCCTGTCCCTGCTGAAGAAAAGCATCCCCACAGCATGATGTTGCCACCACCATGTTTCACGGTGGGGATGGTGTGTTCAAGGTGATGTGGAGTGTTAGTTTTCCGCCACACATAGCATTTTGCTTTTAGGCCAGAAAGTTAATTTTTGGTCTCATCTGACCAGAGCCCCTTCTTCCACATGGTTGCTTTGTCCCCCATATGGCTTCTCCCAAACTGCAAATGGGACTTCTTATGGCTTTCTTCCAACAATGGCGTTCTTCTTGTCACTCTTCCATAAAGGCCAGATTTGTGGAGTGCACAACTACAAGTTGTCCTGTGGACAGATTCTCCCATCTGAGCTGTGGATCTCTGCAGCTGCTCCAGAGTTACCATGGGCCTCTTGACTGCTTCTCTGATTAATTCTCTCCTTGCCCGGCCTATCAGTTTAGGTGGACGGCCATGTCTTGGTAGGTTTGCAGTCGTGCCAAACTCTTTCCATTTTCGGATGATGGATTGAACAGTGCTCTGTGAGATGTTCAAAGCTTCGGATACTTTTTTATAACCTAACCCTGCTTTAAACTTCACAACTTTATCCCTGACCTGTCTGGTGTGTTCCTTGGCCTTCATGATGCTGTTTGTTCACTAATGTTCTCTAACAAACTGCTGAGGGCTTCACAGAACAGCTGTGTTTATATTTGAGATTAAATTACACACAGGTGGACTCTATTTACTAATTAGGTTACTTCTGAAGGCAATTGGTTCCACTAGATTTTAGTTAGGGGATATCAGAGTAAAGGGGGCTAAATACAAATGCACACCACACTTTTCAGATATTTATTTGTAAAATATTTTGAAAACCATTTATCATTTTCCTTCCACTTCACAATTATGTGCCACTTTGTGTTGGTCTATCACAATCCCAGTAAAATTCATTTACCTTTTTGGTTGTAACATGACAAAATGTGGAAAATTTCAAGGGGTATGAATACTTTTTCAAGGCACTGTAATAGCAGAGTAGTATAGCCAAAGCCATTTTGGCTATACTTCTCCTGTAGTCAGTCCGCTGTTGGCTGACGTCGCTCAGCCAGTCTAGGCTCCGAAAAGTTTCTGACCATATGGTCGGGATCCACCCAGAGGCCTAGATCTGCACCAGCCGCTCCCGCCCCTCCACAGCACATTGAGCGCTAGAGCGGCAGAGCAGAGAGCTGGAGACTGACAGTCAAAGCTCTCTGCACAGAGTGGAGGAAGAGCTGAGCCATCATCTGTGTCTGATCGCTCAGTTCTACGTGCAAAGCTGGCGGGATACAGAATCGTATCGATGCTACATCCATCTAGGCGAGTATACTTTTTTTTTTTTTATGTCCATTTTTCTCTTTTAAAGCCTACATAACAAAGACAAAGTGTCATTTTAGTTCAATCTTTTCTGCTTTTCTCTTGTGAACCGATGATGGATGTGAACATATTTTTCCATGTTTACTGTATAAATTTGTTCCCTTTATTTTTTGTTCTATTTGAAGTTACTATGGGAGAAGGCGCAGCAGGAGCCGTTGTTCCACACACTGGGGTCCCCGTCCTCCTATGTCTTTACCTGCATCAACCAGACAGCGGAACAGCAAGAGCTGGAGGATGAACAAAGGCGACTTTGCGACATTCAACCTTTCTTACCCGTCCTGAGGCTCGTGGCCAGGGAGGGTGACCGGGCCGAGAAGCTTCTGAACTCCCAAATCAGCCTACTCATTAACAAAGGTGAGCGTGGAAGGGGAGGGGACTCAGGCTTTAAAGCGTTATTAAACTCTTTTTTTTTCTGTGCGCCCCCCCAGGAGGTTTATGCCATATTGTGTTAGTATGCACTGCATATTAGCACATTTTGGTAGACGTTCCTATTAAACCAGCCCTCCAGCACTGTGCTGTCGCTGTTCCAGCTGGTTCCAGGCGCTCCCATCTTCGCCCGGTCTTCCATCTGGGTTTGCGCTCTCCAGCCACTTAAATGGCTGAGCTGAGGTCAATGCCGCGCATGCACACAGGATGCACAGAACGACTGCTGTAAAAGGGATCTGCATTGCGTATGCATGGCTCAGATTACATTACCACTGCCAGGCCAGAAGAGGCATTAGTGACTAAAGAGACCACTAGGGTCTCTTCTGTTATAAAAACCATGCTCTGTCAGCAGTTTTTCAATTTTTGACTTTAATACTGCTTTCTTGAATGTAATGCATGTTTGTGTCTGAAATGAGAACTGTCTGTATTGATGTAGCAGCCAAACTCTTCCTGTAAGCTTGAATGGTAAGGTGATCAGTGCTAATTCTTCTTTCAAATACTTTCACACAGGAAGCCCCCATAGGAACTGTCTCCTTGATGGTTCTATGTTTTTATTGTATAGATAATCCTCTAACACAGGCCAATGCTAGCTTGACCTCATGATGAATGTCCTCACTGGAGCGATTCTACCTCACTTCCTGTTACAGTAACACCACAGGAAGTGAAAAGGAAGCTCCCCAATGGGGCCCAAATGGCGATAAAAGCCAAGTTGTAGAGCTCCACTTTAAGGATTTTGCAGCATCTGCACCTTAATGCAGACAAATCTACATGTAGTATTATTATTATACAGGATTTATATAGCGCCAACAGTTTGCGCAGCACTTTACAAAATGAAGGCAGACATTACAGTTACAACACAATTTGGTACAAGAGGAATCAGAGGACCCGGCTCGTTAGAGCTTACAATCCAGGAGGAAGGGTTGAGTGATACAAGAGGTAATAGCTGTGGGAGGATGAGCTGATGGAGGAAACAAAAAGCAGTTTACTAGTTAGAAGCAGGATAGGCTTCTTTAAGGAGAGATGTTTTCAGGGATCGTCTAAAGGTGGATAGATTGAAAGACAGCCGGACAGATTGGGGTAGGGAGTTCCATAGGATGGGAGAAGCTTGGTAGAAGTCCTGGAGGCGAGAATGGGATGAGGTGACTCGGGGGCAGGAGAGCAGGAGGTCTTTGTGAGGATTGAAGAGAGCAGTTTGGTTGATATTTTGAGACCAGGTTGGTGATGTAGCTGGGGGCAGAGTTGTGAATGGCTTTGCAAGCTGTTGTTAGTATTTTGAATTTTATTTGTTGAGCGAGTGGAAGCCAGTGGAGGGATTTGCAGAGGGGTAGCAGACACTGACCGGTTGGTAAGGTGGATGAGCCTGGCAGCAGTATTCATGATGGACTGGAGGGGGAAAGCCTATGTAAAGGAAAGCCAATGAGGAGAGAGTTGCAATAGTCCAGGCGAGAGATGACCAGGGAGTGAATTAGGAGCTTTGTGGCATTATTGGTTAAAAAGGGGATGTTGAGGCGGCATGATTTGGACAGGGATTAGATGTGGGCTTGAAAGGATAGTTCAGAATCCAGGGTGTCCCCTGGCATGCGGGGATGGGTTGATAGTGGTGCTATTGATCCAGGCCGAGAAATCTGGGAAAGAGGCACATGGGGGAGGAAATATTATGAGCTCGGTTTTGGACAGATTGAGTGTTAATAGAAATTGTATTGGAAACCATGGGAAGCTGACCCAAGAAAGAAGTGTAGATTGAGAATATGAGAGGTCCAAGGACAGAACCTTGGGGGACCCTGATGGTAAGAGGAGCAGGCGAGAAGGAAGTAGAGTTGTAAGCGACACTGAAGGTGCCGTGAGATAGGTAAGATTCAAACCAACAGAGAGTACAGTCACAGAGACCCAGTAAATAGAGTTTTTTGAGGAGGAGGGGGTGGTCAACTCTGTCCAAGGCAGCGGAGAGGTTCAAGAGTAAGAGTACGGAATTTATGTATGCTATAGATCTGACTTTCTCAACCTTTTGAGCACAAAAGAAACCTTGAAATAACTTTCCGGTCTCAGGGAACTCCTGCTAAAAATTACTTTATCTACAACTCGTGGTACAGTTGTTTTCAAAATAGTAGCAGTCAGACATCACTAACCGGATCAATCACTGTTTTTGGTAGAAATGATATTTCTACATGGCAAATAATTTCCTAGCAGGTGTAGTAGAGTAATAGAAATCCAACAGACCCAACAGTCATGACATGCATGCTGCTGATTCTGTGTCATTGAATCACTCATTGAAAGGGGCGTGTTCAAAATAATAGCAGTGTGGAGTTCTATTAGTGAGGTCATTCATTCTTTGAAAAACAGGTGGCAATTATTGCCCTTATTTAAGGAAGGAAGGCAGCAAATGTTGTACATGCTGGTTACAGTGCATTTCTCTCTGAAATTCTGAGGAAAATGGGTCGTTCCAGACATTGTTCAGAAGAACAGCGTACCTTGATTAAAAAGTTGATTGGAGGGGAAAACATATAAAGAAGTACAGAAAATGATCGGCTGCTCAGCTAAAATGATGGCAAATGCTTTAAAATGGCAACCAAAACCTGAAAGACGTGGAAGAAAGCGAAAAACTACCATTGGAATGGATAGAATAGCCAAAATGGCGCGGACTCAGCCAACAATCAGCTCCAGGAAGATGAAAGAAGGTGTAAAGTTCCCTGTGAGGACTGTTACAATTAGAAGACCCCTATGTGAAGCCAAGCTATCTGCAAGAAGCCCCCGCAAAGTCCCACTGTTGGAAAAAAAGACGTGCTGAAGAAGTTACAATTTGCCAAAGAGCACATTGACTGGCCTAAAGAGAAATGGCGCAACATTTTGTGGACTGATGAAAGTAAGATTGTTCTTTTTGGGTCTAGTGGGCGGAGACAGTTTGTCAGACGACCCCCAAACACTGAATTCAAGCCACAGTACACTGTGAAGACAGTGAAGCATGGTGGTGCAAGCATCATGATATGGGGATGTTTCTCATACTATGGTGTTGGGCCTATTTATCGCATACCAGGGATCATGGATCAGTTTGAATACATCAGAATACTTGAAGAGGTCATGCTGCCTTATGCTGAAGAGGAAATGCCCTTGAAATGGGTGTTCCAACAACACAACGACCCCAAACACACCAGTAAACGTGCAACATCTTGGTTCCAGACCAACAAGATTGACGTTATGGAGTGGCCAGCCCAATCCCCGGATCTTCATCCAATAGAAAACTTGTGGGGTGACATCAAAAATGCCGTTTCTGAGGCAAAACAAAGAAATAGAGAAGAACTGTGGAATGTGGTCCAATCATCCTGGGCTGGAATACCTGATCACAGGGGCCAGAAGTTGGGTGACTCCATGCAACACAGATGTACAGCAGTTCTCAGAAACAGTGCGACTACAACCAAATATTCATGAAGTCATTCAAAGGAAAGCAAAATCTTCAAAACTTTTTTAGGTTTATATAGTGAACGTTTGAGTTTGTAAAGAAGAATACAAACACTGCGATTTTTTTGAACCGTCTAATATTCACTTTTCAATTTTTTTAGAGGAACAACACACATTTGATCTATTCTTCTTCATGTTTTGATTTGGAATAGAATGTGTCGTGTTCCCAATGCATTTGGGTGTATGGAAATAAAAGCTATTAGAAGGATTTTGAGCTTTATTCACTTTTTTCAACACACTGCTATTATTTTGAACACAACTGTACATTAGTGTGATGGTCAGTGGGAAGAATGCTCCTTGTACTTGTGGTCATTGGGAAGATTCCCCCCCCCCTTCCATTACAGATAGCTAAAAAGATCATTGGTGTCAGTGGGAACTTATCTGAGAGGTAGTAATTGGTCATTGTTGGAGGAACCCCTAGCGGCCTCTGAAGGAACCCCTAGCGATCTCTGGAGGAACCCTAGGGTTCCATGGAACACTGGTTGAGAAACCCTGCTATAGATACTGTCACATACTTGCTGCATCATTGAACAATTACAACAGTGTTTATCTTTGCTGTGCTTCTGTTCCTTTTTAATCTCTCAGGTCTCCATGATTTCGACTCCTTAAATGACACAGAGGTTAACGATTTCCGCACCAAAATGCGCCAGTTCTGTGAGCAGGTGGCATTGCAGCGCCAACACATGAGCTGGGAGAGCTGGATGGAATCCAATTTCCCTCTGCAGCTGGAGCCGTCCACCACCCTGTTCAGCAAGCCTTTCTCCAGCAAGACCATCATGATCAACGTTAAATTTGAAAATAGTGAGGTAAGATGTGTGTTCTGGTACGTGTTCTGGTTATGATTCCTATCTTTTACTGGGGGAAGGGGTTGGGCATTAAAGTTTTTAAAATTAGACTTGGCCAAAAAAAAAGTATCGGGCAATACCTAAATCCTACAATATATACGAGGGGCGTTCAAGTCAAACCAGGACTTTTCATTTTACGGGTATAAAAAGAGATGCTAGCGTGGCGGTACTACACGCTGTAGTAAGTGGCAAGTGTGTCCTATTACAGATAGGCACCACATGTGTTGCGGGTCAGTCCAGAGACCGTTAGTCAAGATGGCAGACAACAGTGTTAGTGCATGCATGGAACATCGTGTGGTCATGAAGTTTCTGTGGACGAAGGCGTAAAACCCGCAAATATCTACATAAGACTTATCAAAGATGGCTGTACGTCTGTCAGTGATGACCCCGGCCATGGTGGTTCCCAGCCCACAGCAGTCATTCCTGTGAACATTCAGTGCGTGGAATGCCTGTTCCTGGATACTCGACCCATAACGTGGTGTGAAAAAGACGAAGCTTTCTGAGGGAACAGTGAATACAATCATTCATAAAATGAAGCAGGCTGTCCTAGGATGGCTCAGGTGTACTGACAAATCTTCCTGTGCTGAAGCTTTCCAGGCATTAAATGCTGGGATTAAAGTGTATAAATGTAGCAGGGGAGTATGTCGAAAAATAAATTCAGTTTCCACTCTTTGAATTTTTTTCTTTTATTATATAAACTCAAAAGTCCCGGTTTGACTTGAACGCCCCTCGTATATCAGTTCACTTTAGTATTTTCCCTGTGTCAAGGAGTGTTTACATATCTTAGGCTAACGGGGGCTAACCAGCCAGAAACCGCCGTCTACAAGATAGTGTGGCACTATATTTTAGGACGGGTGTGGATGGCCATTTAAAAGGACTCTACAACCTAATTAGGCTCATACTTGCCTTCCATTCCATTCCACTGGGAGGCAAACCTTGTGTATGCTGGATGAGGGCACAGCTTCCGCAGGATTTATGACATTGTTTTCCTCCTCTGCTGACAGCTTCCAGGCCTGGGGATTGGCCATTCAGGCCAGAGCAGATCACAAGTGCAATCTCAGGCTCCTGCAGACTCTCGGGATAGCTGTCTGCCCGAACTTTGTACAAGCAGGCAGTTACCCGAGAGCAGGAAGATCCCCATCAACAGAAGCACTAGGAGTAGGTAGCAGGGTCCCTCTAAGGACTGGTTCACTCGTTTTTTAAGTGCTTTTTGAGTTTTGCAGAAACACACCACAGTCCATTTAACATGGTTTCCGCCGCTATGTTTTTGGGAAGGATCAAGAACTTTTTTTTTTTTTTTATGCAGCAGATTGCATAGGTGTGAACCAGGCCTAAGTGTTTTTCTTATGACCAGTTTGAATTTCCCAGGCTTTTGGCTATCTTATTTTAAATAAACCCCTTAAGTACCACAAACATCACATATCCCGCTCAAGCTACTATTGTAAGAGATTTGATTGGTCAGGGAATTCGCCCAGTATGCTATTCGGCTTGTGCTGTAGCAATTGACAACACAGCCAGAGCAGAGGACACACGTGCCCCCTACACCATGGGTGTCAAACTGGCGGCCCTTCAGCTGTTGCCAAACTGTCAATCTTGCAATGCCTCATGGGAATTGTAGTTACAAGCAGGACTCCCAAAGGCAGAGGCATGATGGGACTTGTAGTTTTGCAACAGCTGGAGGGCTGCCAGTTTGACACCCCTGTCCTACACGGAACTGCTGGATCATGTATAGGTACGTGATCCGCCACAGCTGGGCTGCTCTGCCACGGTAAATCTGTGGTAGGCGTTCACCTTTTTTTAAACAAAAATTATAAATGCACATTTTTGCAGGTAAAAAAAAAATGTGTTTTATGATTTTTTTTTTCCCTAAGGAGCCTGCAGAACATTGCACCCGCAATCAACAGATCACAGGTGCAATCTCAGGCTCCTGCAGACTCCCAGGATAGCTGTCTGCCCGGACTTTGTACAAGCAGGCAGTTACCTGAGAGCAGGAAGATCGGTGAAGTACCAGAGCGCCCACCAGTGTCCTCGCAGTCCATTGAGAACTACTTGTAGTCTACCCATTCACAGGAAACTGAATGAATGATGCGGCTATGTGGGCGCAGCTCTGCTAAATTGTGACAATGGGTGCGTTGAGAGGATCCCCCGCTTGCTATCAGGGGGGAGGGTCTGCAGATGCTGGAATATGTGATATGTGCCAAAGTTACACTTCTCCTTTAAATGCCAATATCTTTATCTAGATTGTAAGCTCCCAGGATCAGGGCCCTCCTATCCCTCTTGTATTGAACTGCATTGTTGCTGTGTTGTCTCCCGTTATATTGTAAAGCGCTGAGCAAACTGTTGGCGCCATAAATCCTGTATAATAATAATTATCAAAGTTGCAATGTTTTTGCTTCTAATACGGGTCCTTTTGTCTACAGGAACATTTCACCCTACAAGTCTCTCCCCGAGACCTCCCCATCTCTGTCGTCCGACTGGCACTACGGAAAAAGTCCAATGTATCTGGTCAGCGCTGTCCGGTAGGCCCTGAAGAGTACACCCTTCAGATAAACGGCATGTTGGAATACATTTACGGCAACTACCCTCTCTGCCAGTTCAAAGTAAGTATATGCACTTATCTGCTTTACTAGCCCGTTCTATGTGACCTGCTAAATATTCTGCCGTCTTACAGTACATCAGCCAGTGTTTGAAGAATAACTGGACTGCTCACCTTACCCTCGTCACCATCGCTTCCATGTTACCGGACAAGCAGGGAGATCCCACAATCCTTTGTCCCAAAAGCCGGCACAAACCCCCTCCACTACCTACTAAAAAGGTAAAGATCTACAGTTGGCAGCTTTTGCATTCATTTGCAAATGTGATTGGAACAATCCATAGGGACCCACTGATGGATTTTGCTTTTTCTTCTCAGCCGCATCAGTGTTCCCTCTGGACCCTGGAGAAGCCATTTTGTTTTCAACTCTCCTACGGAAAAAATGTTAACTCGGATGAAGGGTTCAAGGTAAAGCTGAAAGCTGGCTGAATAGAGGTCCCTTGTAAATACAAGCAGAGGGGAAAGCTGTGATTGCTGTTAGGAGAGAACTGTATGAGGTCTGAGCTAGACATGTGCAGGATGGAAATTAGTTTCAGATGCATTTCTTTATTGAAGAATTTTGTTTCTTTATATTCATTATGTTGAACTGATTCATATTCGTACTTTGTTTCATTTGTTCAGCATTTATGTTGTGTATTTGTTAGCCTGCGTGGATTCGAAAAATGTTGCAGTTTTTCTGGAAGATTTCTCCCCCCCTCTCTCATCCCCTCGCTCCCTCTCTCTCCCCCCTCGCTCCCTCTCTCTCCCCCCTCGCTCCCTCTCTCTCCCCCCTCGCTCCCTCTCTCTCCCCCCTCGCTCCCTCTCTCTCCCCCCTCGCTCCCTCTCCCCCCCCGCTCCCTCTCCCCCCCCGCTCCCTTTCTCCCCCCCCCCGCTCC